>NC_069500.1:92066543-92247021 GCF_027579735.1 Bombina bombina | reverse complement strand
AATTGATAATAGGAGTAAATTAGAAAGTTGCTTAAAAATGCATGCTCTATCTGAATCACAAAAGAAAAAATTTGGGTACAGTGTCCCTTTAAGTATCACTTCCCTTCCCACAACCCCCAGTCATTCTCTTTGCCTGAGTGCAAGGAGGTGGTAAAGTTTGGTTTTCTTTCTAAGGTTGTTTCGGACAGAAATATTAATCAGGAAATTGTTGTTCCTTCTCTGTCCTAATCCTTCTCATAAAGAATGTTTGTTGCACAACTTAGACATTGTGGGGGGCTCTTAAATTCTATCCGCAAGCTACAAAGGACTTTCGGCAGTCTTCTGCATTGTTTCTTTGCTTTTCTGGAAAACGTAAGGGTCAGAAAGCTACTGCCACTTCTCTTTCTCTCTGGTTGAGAAGTATTATTCGTTTGGCATATGAGACTGCTAGATTGCAGCCTCCTGAGAGAATTACAGCTCATTCCACTAGGGCGGTGTCTTCTTCTTGGGCCTTCAAGAATGAGGCCTCTGTAGAACAGATCTGTAAGGCTGCGACTTGGTCTTCCTTGCACTCTTTTTCTAAATTCTATAAATTTGATACTTTTGCCTCGGCTGAGGCTTCTTTTGGGAGAAAGGCTCTACAAGCAATGGTGCCTTCTGTTTAGGTTCCTGTCTTGTCCCTTCCTTATCATCTGTGTCCTCTAGCTTGGGTATTGATTCCCAACAGTAATTGATGATCCGTGGACTCACCGTGTCTTAAGAAAGAAAAAGGAATTTATGCTTACCTGATAAATTTGTTTCTTTCTTGACACGGTGAGTCCACGGCCCTCCCTGTTTTTCAGATAGTTTTTTTTATATAAACCTCAGGCACCTCTGCACCTTGTGTTATTTCTTTCCTTTCCTTTTCCTTCGGTCAAATGACTGGGGGTTGTGGGAAGGGAAGTACTTAACAGCTTTGCTGTGGTGCTCTTTGCCGCCTCCTGGGATATTCCCAACAGTAATTGATGATCCATGGACTCACTGTGTCATGAAAGAAACAAATTTATCAGGTAAGCATAAATGCCGTTATTTATATATATATATATATATATATATATATATATATATATATATATATATATATATATATATATATATACGTTGATTGGAGTAGCCATGTTAGTCCAGAGATTTAGATATCAAAATAACAAGAGTATTGCATTGAGCAATGATACTTTTTTTATTGGACTAACTATACATTTATAAGATGACAAGCTTTCGGAAGAGTTCCTTCCTTTATCAAGTCTGAAGCAATACTAACCAATTCCATTGAATTGGTTAGTATTGCTTCAGACTTGATAAAGGAAGGAACTCTTCCGAAAGCTTGTCATCTTATAAATGTATAGTTAGTCCAATAAAAAAAGTATCATTGCTCAATGCAATACTCTTGTTATTTTGATATATATATATATATATATATATAGTGATAAGTGCACACTCTTGATTTGCTCTAAACAAACAATATCAAGAGAATGATGTGCATTTTAAATTGAAAAGTTAATTCTTAAAGTGAATGTAAAGTTTCATCAAGTAGTGCCCAGGTTTTTAAATATACTATTAATACAGCGGCACTTTCATTGATAAAACTTTACATTGTACCATATTTGTAGAAATACTTACCTCTTCATCTTGAAAGCTGCTCCAGCCCGTTGCAAGCCTCTTCCTATGTCAGCAATGACGATTTTGGCATCCTCCAATCACGGCTTCCCCCCAGGGGAAGCATTGCTTAAAGCAACGCCGTGATTGGAGGAAGGTCGGAATCGTCATTTCTTACGTAGGAAGAGGCTTGCAACGGGCGGGGGAAGCAACAACATCAGGGATCTGGCTTTCAAGACAAAGAGGTAAGTATTTCTACAATTAAGGTGCAATGAAAAGTTTCATCAATGAAAATGCCCCTGTTTTTAATAGCATTTTTACTTGATGAAACTTTACATTCACTTTTAAGTTTTGATTTAAAATTGTATCCTTTTTTTATTAATATTTTTTATTATTTATTGTTTATTTGATAGTCGCAGATGATTTTTAATGTAATTTGGAAAAGTTTGTTTTCATTGTTTTTTTTATTTTTATTTGTAGTACAAAACTACAGTGTCGTCTTTCTGCAGTTTTTAAGGGTATGAAAATCAAAATTAAACTCAAATGATTGAGATAGAGCTTGCAATTTTAAGATACTTTTCAAATGACTTAGTCCTTTTGGTATCCTTTATTGAAAAGCATAGCTAGGTAGGCCGGGGAGCAGCAATGCATTTCTGGGAGATGGTGATTGGTGGCTACACACATAGTACTCTTTTCATTGGCTCAACAGATGTGTTCTGCTAGGTCCCAGCAATGCATTGAATGTGCAGGGGTTAAAAACACAGTTGTATGCAAGCAGTGGTGCAATAATAAAAAAATAGTTTTTTGCCATTATATGTCCCTTTAATTACATTTGCACAATTCATTTGAAGTGTACGTTGTATTAAAAGGACAGTCTACACCCAGTGGAGGCTCCTCTATAGGGGCACTTGAGCACGTGAACCCCCTGGGCCTGGGCCTGGGCCTGACCCCTGATGCCCCCTGACCCCTGATGAGCAAAAAAAAAAAAAAGTGAGAAATACAATAAATAAATAAATATTTAAACTTTTTTGTTAATTAAATAAAAAAATACTCCTGTGTGTGTGTATGTATATATGTACATGTGTGTGTGTGTGTATGTATGTATATATATATATATATATATATATTATATATATATATATATATATATATATATATATATACTGTGTATGTGTGTATATATATATATATATATATATATATATATATATATATATATATACACATTAAAATGGGCGGAGCCATCTGATGGGGCGGGGCTAGTGCTCCCCCATCTTCAAAAGTCACCAGCCGCCACTGTCTACACCATGTAATAGACACTACTATAAATAATAATATGCACAGATACTGATATAAAAATCCAGTATAAAGCCATTTAAAAACTTACTTAGAAGCTCCCAGTTTAGCACTGTTGATGAGGTTAGGCTGGGACACCCAGTGAAAGGTGCTGGGAAAGCAGGAAGAGCAGACACTCTCCCCTTACCTGAATAGGAAAAGACCCATTACACAAACAGGAGGAAGCAGGAGTCAGTAGACTTCAGTCTACATCTGAAACTTTGGGGCTTGGTTAGGAGTCTGAAAATCAGCACAATGTTATTAACAAATAAACAAAACTATACATTGTTACAACAACACATCAGATAAGATATATAAATGGATAATTTAAAAAACATTTATGCAAATAAAAATCTACTGTACAATGTCCCTTTAACAAGAAAACAATCCTATTTATGTTGTTGTGACTAAAATTGCTTATGCACTAACATTACTTGCATAGTATTTGATAACTATTTGGAGGATACAAGGAGCCATAATATTGAAATTCACTCACCAGACCTTTTCAGCACAAATTAATAGGGCAAATGGTTAAAAAATAAATTCTGTGTTATAAAGGTACTTATAACATATTTCTTTCTTTCATGTAATTAGCAAGAGTCCATGAGCTAGTGACGTATGGGATATACATTCCTACCAGGAGGGGCAAAGTTTCCCAAACCTCAAAATGCCTATAAATACACCCCTCACCACACCCACAAATCAGTTTTACAAACTTTGCCTCCCATGGAGGTGGTGAAGTAAGTTTGTGCTAGATTCTACGTTGATATGCGCTTCGCAGCAGGCTGGAGCCCGGTTTTCCTCTCGGTGTGCAGTGAATGTCAGAGGGATGTGAAGAGAGTATTGCCTATTTGAATTCAATGATCTCCTTCTACGGGGTCTATTTCTTTCATGTAATTAGCAAGAGTCCATGAGCTAGTGACGTATGGGATATACATTCTTACCAGGAGGGGCAAAGTTTCCCAAACCTCAAAATGCCTATAAATACACCCCTCACCACACCCACAATTCAGTTTTACAAACTTTGCCTCCGATGGAGGTGGTGAAGTAAGTTTGTGCTAGATTCTACGTTGATATGCGCTCCGCAGCAAGTTGGAGCCCGGTTTTCCTCTCAGCGTGCAGTGAATGTCAGAGGGATGTGAGAAGAGTATTGCCTATTTGAATGCAGTGATCTCCTTCTACGGGGTCTATTTCATAGGTTCTCTGTTATCGGTCGTAGAGATTCATCTCTTACCTCCCTTTTCAGATCGACGATATACTCTTATATATACCATTACCTCTGCTGATTCTCGTTTCAGTACTGGTTTGGCTATCTGCTATATGTAGATGAGTGTCCTGGGGTAAGTAAGTCTTATTTTCTGTGACACTCCAAGCTATGGTTGGGCACTTTGTTTATAAAGTTCTAAATATATGTATTCAAACATTTATTTGCCTTGACTCAGAATGTTCAACTTTCCTTATTTTCAGACAGTCAGTTTCATATTTGGGATAATGCATTTTTGATTTAACCATTTTTTCTTACCTTCAAAAATTTGACTCTTCCCGGTGGGCTATTAGGCTCGCGGGGGCTGAAAATGCTTCATTTTATTGCGTCATTCTTGGCGCGGACTTTTTTGGCGCAAAAATTCTATTTCCGTTTCCGGCATCATACGTGTCGCCGGAAGTTACGTCATTTTTTTGACGTTATTTCGCGCCAAAAATGTCGGCGTTCCGGATGTGGCGTCATTTTGGCGCCAAAAGCATTTAGGCGCCAAATAATATGGGCGTCGCTTTAGTCTCCTCATTATTTAAGTCTCATTTTTTATTGCTTCTGGTTGCTAGAAGCTTGTTCTTTGGCATTTTTTCCCATTCCTGAAACTGTCATTTAAGGAATTTGATCAATTTTGCTTTATTTATGTTGTTTTTTCTCTTACATATTGCAAGATGTCTCACGTTGCATCTGAGTCAGAAGATACTACAGGAAAATCGCTGTCAAGTGCTGAATCTACCAAAGCTAAGTGTATCTGCTGTAAACTTTTGGTAGCTATTTCTCCAGCTGTTGTTTGTATTGATTGTCATGACAAACTTGTTAAAGCAGATAATATTTCCTTTAGTAAAGTACCATTGTCTGTTGCAGTTCCTTCAACATCTAAGGTGCAGAATGTTCCTGATAATATAAGAGATTTTGTTTCTGAATCCATTAAGAAGGCTATGTCTGTTATTTCTCCTTCTAGTAAACGTAAAAAATCTTTTAAAACTTCTCTCCCTACAGATGAATTTTTAAATGAACATCATCATTCTGATTCTGATGACTCCTCTGGTTCAGAGGATTCTGTCTCTGAGGTTGATGCTGATAAATCTTCATATTTATTTAAAATGGAATTTATTCGTTCTTTACTTAAAGAAGTACTAATTGCTTTAGAAATAGAGGATTCTGGTCCTCTTGATACTAATTCTAAACGTTTGGATAAGGTATTTAAAGCTCCTGTGGTTATTCCAGAAGTTTTTCCTGTTCCTAATGCTATTTCTGCAGTAATTTCCAAAGAATGGGATAAATTGGGTAATTCATTTACTCCTTCTAAACGTTTTAAGCATTTATATCCTGTGCCGTCTGACAGATTGGAATTTTGGGACAAAATCCCTAAAGTTGATGGGGCTATTTCTACCCTTGCTAAACGTACTACTATTCCTACGTCAGATGGTACTTCGTTTAAGGATCCTCTAGATAGGAAAATTGAGTCCTTTCTAAGAAAAGCTTATCTGTGTTCAGGTAATATTCTTAGACCTGCTATATCTTTGGCTGATGTTGCTGCAGCTTCAACTTTTTGGTTGGAAACTTTAGCGCAACAAGTAACACATCATGATTCTCATGATATTATTCTTCTTCTTCAGCATGCTAATAATTTTATCTGTGATGCCATTTTTGATATTATCAGAGTTGATGTCAGGTTTATGTCTCTAGCTATTTTAGCTAGAAGAGCTTTATGGCTTAAAACTTGGAATGCTGATATGGCTTCTAAATCAACTTTACTTTCTATTTCTTTCCAGGGTAACAAATTATTTGGTTCTCAGTTGGATTCCATCATTTCAACTGTTACTGGTGGGAAAGGAACTTTTTTACCACAGGATAAAAAATCTAAAGGTAAAAGTAGGGCTAATAATCGTTTTCGTTCCTTTCGTTTCAACAAAGAACAAAAGCCTGATCCTTCATCCTCAGGAGCAGTTTCAGTTTGGAAACCATCTCCAGTCTGGAATAAATCCAAGCCAGCTAGAAAGGCAAAGCCTGCTTCTAAGTCCACATGAAGGTGCGGCCCTCATTCCAGCTCAGCTGGTAGGGGGCAGGTTACGTTTTTTCAAGGAAATTTGGATTAATTCTGTTCACAATCTTTGGATTCAGAACATTGTTTCAGAAGGGTACAGAATTGGTTTCAAGATGAGACCTCCTGCAAAGAGATTTTCTCCAACATAGGTGTGTCCGGTCCACGGCGTCATCCTTACTTGTGGGATATTCTCTTCCCCAACAGGAAATGGCAAAGAGCCCAGCAAAGCTGGTCACATGATCCCTCCTAGGCTCCGCCTACCCCAGTCATTCTCTTTGCCGTTGTACAGGCAACATCTCCACGGAGATGGCTTAGAGTTTTTTAGTGTTTAACTGTAGTTTTTATTATTCAATCAAGAGTTTGTTATTTTAAAATAGTGCTGGTATGTACTATTTACTCTGAAACAGAAAAGAGATGAAGATTTCTGTTTGTATGAGGAAAATGATTTTAGCAACCGTTACTAAAATCCATGGCTGTTCCACACAGGACTGTTGAGAGGAATTAACTTCAGTTGGGGGAACAGTGAGCAGTCTTTTGCTGCTTGAGGTATGACACATTCTAACAAGACGATGTAATGCTGGAAGCTGTCATTTTCCCTATGGGATCCGGTAAGCCATTTTTATTCAGACAGTAAATAAGGGCTTCACAAGGGCTTATTAAGACTGTAGACATTTTCTGGGCTAAATCGATTCATATATTACACATATTTAGCCTTGAGGAATCATTTAATATGGGTATTTTTGTTAAATAATATCGGCAGGCACTGTTTTAGACACCTTATTCTCTAGGGGCTTTCCCTAATCATAGGCAGAGCCTCATTTTCGCGCCGGTATTGCGCACTTGTTTTTGAGAAGCATGACATGCAGTCGCATGTGTGAGGAGCTCTGATACATAGAAAAGACTTTCTGAAGGCGTCATTTGGTATCGTATTCCCCTTTGGGCTTGGTTGGGTCTCAGCAAAGCAGATACCAGGGACTGTAAAGGGGTTAAAGTTAAAAACGGCTCCGGTTCCGTTATTTTAAGGGTTAAAGCTTCCAAATTTGGTGTGCAATACTTTTAAGGCTTTAAGACACTGTGGTGAAATTTTGGTGAATTTTGAACAATTCCTTCATACTTTTTCGCAATTGCAGTAATAAAGTGTGTTCAGTTTAAAATTTAAAGTGATAGTAACGGTTTTATTTTAAAACGTTTTTTGTACTTTGTTATCAAGTTTATGCCTGTTTAACATCTCTGAACTACCAGATAGACTGTGTTCTGAATGTGGGGAAGCCAAGGTTCCTTCTCATTTAAATAAATGTGATTTATGTGACACTGAAAATGATGCCCAAGATGATTCCTCAAGTGAGGGGAGTAAGCATGGTACTGCATCATTCCCTCCTTCGTCTACACGAGTCTTGCCCACTCAGGAGGCCCCTAGTACATCTAGCGCGCCAATACTCCTTACTATGCAACAATTAACGGCTGTAATGGATAATTCTATCAAAAACATTTTAGCCAAAATGCCCACTTAGCGTAAGCGCGACTGCTCTGTTTTAGATACTGAAGAGCATGAGGACGCTGATGATAATGGTTCTGAAATGCCCCTACACCAGTCTGAGGGGGCCAGGGAGGTTTTGTCTGAGGGAGAAATTTCAGATTCAGGGAAAATTTCTCAACAAGCTGAACCCGATGTGATTACATTTAAATTTAAGTTGGAACATCTCCGCGCTCTGCTTAAGGAGGTATTATCCACTCTGGATGATTGTGAGAATTTGATCATCCCAGAGAAACTATGTAAAATGGACAAGTTCCTAGAGGTCCCGGGGCTCCCAGAAGCTTTTCCTATACCCAAGCGGGTGGCGGACATTGTAAATAAAGAATGGGAAAGGCCCGGTATACCTTTCGTCCCTCCCCCCATATTTAAAAAATTGTTTCCTATGGTCGACCCTAGAAAGGACTTATGGCAGACTGTCCCCAAGGTCGAGGGAGCGGTTTCCACTTTAAACAAACGCACCACTATACCCATAGAAGATAGTTGTGCTTTCAAAGATCCTATGGATAAAAAATTAGAAGGTTTGCTTAAAAAGATGTTTGTTCAGCAAGGTTACCTTCTACAACCAATTTCATGCATTGTCCCTGTCACTACAGCCGCGTGTTTCTGGTTCGATGAGCTAGTAAAGGCGATCGATAGTGATTCTCCTCCTTATGAGGAGATTATGGACAGAATCCGTGCTCTCAAATTGGCTAATTCTTTCACCCTAGACGCCACTTTGCAATTGGCTAGGTTAGCGGCGAAGAATTCTGGGTTTGCTATTGTGGCGCGTAGAGCGCTTTGGTTGAAATCTTGGTCAGCGGATGCGTCTTCCAAGAACAAACTCCTTAACATTCCTTTCAAGGGGAAAACGCTGTTTGGCCCTGACTTGAAAGAGATTATCTCTGATATCACTGGGGGTAAGGGCCACGCCCTTCCGCAGGATAGGTCTTTCAAGGCCAAAAATAAACCTAATTTTCGTCCCTTTCGTAGAAACGGACCAGCCCCAAGTGCTACGTCCTCTAAGCAAGAGGGTAATACTTCTCAAGCCAAGCCAGCCTGGAGACCAATGCAAGGCTGGAACAAGGGAAAGCAGGCCAAAAAACCTGCCACTGCTACCAAGACAGCATGAAATGTTGGCCCCCGATCCGGGACCGGATCTGGTGGGGGGCAGACTCTCTCTCTTCGCTCAGGCTTGGGCAAGAGATGTTCTGGATCCTTGGGCACTAGAAATAGTCTCCCAAGGTTATCTTCTGGAATTCAAGGGGCTTCCCCCAAGGGGGAGGTTCCACAGGTCTCAATTGTCTTCAGACCACATAAAGAGACAGGCATTCTTACATTGTGTAGAAGACCTATTAAAAATGGGAGTGATTCATCCTGTTCCATTAGGAGAACAAGGGATGGGGTTCTACTCCAATCTGTTCATAGTTCCCAAAAAAGAGGGAACGTTCAGACCAATCTTAGATCTCAAGATCTTAAACAAGTTTCTCAAGGTTCCATCGTTCAAAATGGAAACCATTCGAACAATTCTTCCTTCCATCCAGGAAGGTCAATTCATGACCACGGTGGATTTAAAGGATGCGTATCTACATATTCCTATCCACAAGGAACATCATCGGTTCCTAAGGTTCGCATTCCTGGACAAGCATTACCAGTTCGTGGCGCTTCCTTTCGGATTAGCCACTGCTCCAAGGATTTTCACAAAGGTACTAGGGTCCCTTCTAGCGGTGCTAAGACCAAGGGGCATTGCAGTAGTACCTTACTTGGACGACATTCTGATTCAAGCGTCGTCCCTTCCTCAAGCAAAGGCTCACACGGACATAGTCCTGGCCTTTCTCAGATCTCACGGATGGAAAGTGAACGTGGAAAAGAGTTCTCTATCTCCGTCGACAAGGGTTCCCTTCTTGGGAACAATAATAGACTCCTTAGAAATGAGGATTTTTCTGACAGAGGCCAGAAAAACAAAACTTCTAAACTCTTGTCAAACACTTCATTCCGTTCCTCTTCCTTCCATAGCGCAGTGCATGGAAGTAATAGGTTTGATGGTAGCGGCAATGGACATAGTTCCTTTTGCGCGCATTCATCTAAGACCATTACAACTGTGCATGCTCAGTCAGTGGAATGGGGACTATACAGACTTGTCTCCGAAGATACAAGTAAATCAGAGGACCAGAGACTCACTCCGTTGGTGGCTGTCCCTGGACAACCTGTCACAAGGGATGACCTTCCGCAGACCAGAGTGGGTCATTGTCACGACCGACGCCAGTCTGATGGGCTGGGGCGCGGTCTGGGGATCCCTGAAAGCTCAGGGTCTTTGGTCTCGGGAAGAATCTCTTTTACCGATAAATATTCTGGAACTGAGAGCGATATTCAATGCTCTCAAGGCTTGGCCTCAGCTAGCAAAGGCCAAGTTCATACGGTTTCAATCAGACAACATGACGACTGTTGCGTACATCAACCATCAGGGGGGAACAAGGAGTTCCCTGGCGATGGAAGAAGTGACCAAAATCATTCAATGGGCAGAGACTCACTCCTGCCACCTGTCTGCAATCCACATCCCAGGAGTGGAAAATTGGGAAGCGGATTTTCTGAGTCGTCAGACATTACATCCGGGGGAGTGGGAACTCCATCCGGAAATCTTTGCCCAAATTACTCAACTGTGGGGCATTCCAGACATGGATCTGATGGCCTCTCGTCAGAACTTCAAGGTTCCTTGCTACGGGTCCAGATCCAGGGATCCCAAGGCGACTCTAGTAGATGCACTAGTAGCACCTTGGACCTTCAAACTAGCTTATGTATTCCCGCCGTTTCCTCTCATCCCCAGGCTGGTAGCCAGGATCAATCAGGAGAGGGCGTCGGTGATCTTGATAGCTCCTGCGTGGCCACGCAGGACTTGGTATGCAGATCTGGTGAATATGTCATCGGCTCCACCATGGAAGCTACCTTTGAGACGAGACCTTCTTGTTCAAGGTCCGTTCGAACATCCGAATCTGGTCTCACTCCAGCTGACTGCTTGGAGATTGAACGCTTGATCTTATCAAAACGAGGGTTCTCAGATTCTGTTATTGATACTCTTGTTCAGGCCAGAAAGCCTGTAACTAGAAAAATTTACCACAAAATATGGAAAAAATATATCTGTTGGTGTGAATCTAAAGGATTCCCTTGGGACAAGGTAAAGATTCCTAAGATTCTATCCTTTCTTCAAGAAGGATTGGAGAAAGGATTATCTGCAAGTTCCTTGAAGGGACAGATTTCTGCCTTGTCTGTGTTACTTCACAAAAAACTGGCAGCTGTGCCAGATGTTCAAGCCTTTGTTCAGGCTCTGGTTAGAATCAAGCCTGTTTACAAACCTTTGACTCCTCCTTGGAGTCTCAACTTAGTTCTTTCAGTTCTTCAGGGGGTTCCGTTTGAACCCTTACATTCCGTTGATATTAAGTTATTATCTTGGAAAGTTTTGTTTTTGGTTGCAATTTCTTCTGCTAGAAGAGTTTCAGAATTATCTGCTCTGCAGTGTTCTCCTCCTTATCTGGTGTTCCATGCAGATAAGGTGGTTTTACGTACTAAACCTGGTTTTCTTCCAAAAGTTGTTTCTAACAAAAACATTAACCAGGAGATAGTCGTGCCTTCTTTGTGTCCGAAACCAGTTTCGAAGAAGGAACGTTTGTTGCACAATTTGGATGTTGTTCGCGCTCTAAAATTCTATTTAGATGCTACAAAGGATTTTAGACAAACATCTTCCTTGTTTGTTGTTTATTCTGGTAAAAGGAGAGGTCGAAAAGCAACTTCTACCTCTCTCTCTTTTTGGATTAAAAGCATCATCAGATTGGCTTACGAGACTGCCGGACGGCAGCCTCCTGAAAGAATCACAGCTCATTCCACTAGGGCTGTGGCTTCCACATGGGCCTTCAAGAACGAGGCTTCTGTTGATCAGATATGTAGGGCAGCGACTTGGTCTTCACTGCACACTTTTACCAAATTTTACAAGTTTGATACGTTTGCTTCTTCTGAGGCTATTTTTGGGAGAAAGGTTTTGCAAGCCGTGGTGCCTTCCATTTAGGTGACCTGATTTGCTCCCTCCCTTCATCCGTGTCCTAAAGCTTTGGTATTGGTTCCCACAAGTAAGGATGACGCCGTGGACCGGACACACCTATGTTGGAGAAAACAGAATTTATGTTTACCTGATAAATTACTTTCTCCAACGGTGTGTCCGGTCCACGGCCCGCCCTGGTTTTTTTAATCAGGTCTGATAATTTATTTTCTTTAACTACAGTCACCACGGTATCATATGGTTTCTCCTATGCAAATATTCCTCCTTAACGTCAGTCGAATGACTGGGGTAGGCGGAGCCTAGGAGGGATCATGTGACCAGCTTTGCTGGGCTCTTTGCCATTTCCTGTTGGGGAAGAGAATATCCCACAAGTAAGGATGACGCCGTGGACCGGACACACCGTTGGAGAAAGTAATTTATCAGGTAAACATAAATTCTGTTTTTTCTTTCCCGTGTCCCAGTAAATCCAGTAAAAGCTCAAGCGTTTCTGAAATGTGTTTCAGATCTAGAGTTGACTGGAGTAATTATGCCAGTTCCAGTTCCGGAACAGGGGATGGGGTTTTATTCAAATCTCTTCATTGTACCAAAGAAGGAGAACTCCTTCAGACCAGTTCTGGATCTAAAAATATTGAATCGTTATGTACGGATACCAACGTTCAAAATGGTAACTGTAAGGACTATCTTGCCTTTTGTTCAGCAAGGGAATTATATGTCCACAATAGATTTACAGGATGCATATCTGCATATTCCGATTCATCCAGATCATTTTCAGTTCCTGAGATTCTCTTTTCTGGACAAGCATTACCAGTTTGTGGCTCTGCCGTTTGGCCTAGCTACAGCTCCAAGAATTTTTGCAAAGGTTCTCGGTGCCCTTCTGTCTGTAATCAGAAAACAGGGTATTGTGGTATTTCCTTATTTGGACGATATCTTGGTACTTGCTCAGTCTTTACATTTAGCAGAATCTCATACGAATCGACTTGTGTTGTTTCTTCAAGATCATGGTTGGAGGATCAATTTACCAAAAAGTTCTTTGATTCCTCAGACAAGGGTAACCTTTCTGGGTTTCCAGATGGATTCAGTGTCCATGACTCTGTCTTTAACAGACAAGAGACGTCTAAAATTGATTGCAGCTTGTCGAAACCTTCAGTCACAATCATTCCCTTCGGTAGCCTTATGCATGGAAATTCTAGGTCTTATGACTGCTGCATCGGACGCGATCCCCTTTGCTCGTTTTCACATGCGACCTCTTCAGCTCTGTATGCTGAAGCAATGGTGCAAGGATTACACGAAGATATCTCAAACAATATCTTTAAAACCGATTGTTCGACACTCTCTAACATGGTGGACAGATCACCATCGTTTAATTCAGGGGGCTTCTTTTGTGCTTCCGACCTGGACTGTAATTTCAACAGATGCAAGTCTCACGGGTTGGGGAGCTGTGTGGGGATCTCTGACGGCACAAGGAGTTTGGGAATCTCAGGAGGTGAGATTACCGATCAATATTTTGGAACCGTGCAATTTTCAGAGCTCTTCAGTTTTGGCCTCTTCTGAAGAGAGAATCGTTCATTTGTTTTCAGACAGACAATGTCACAACTGTGGCATACATCAATCATCAAGGAGGGACTCACAGTCCTCTGGCTATGAAAGAAGTATCTCGAATTTTGGTTTGGGCGGAATCCAGCTCCTGTCTAATCTCTGCGGTTCATATCCCAGGTATAGACAATTGGGAAGCGGATTATCTCAGTCGCCAAACGTTGCATCCGGGCGAATGGTCTCTTCACCCAGAGGTATTTCTTCAGATTGTTCAAATGTGGGAACTTCCAGAAATAGATCTGATGGCGTCCCATCTAAACAAGAAACTTCCCAGGTATCTGTCCAGATCCCGGGATCCTCAGGCGGAGGCAGTGGATGCATTATCACTTCCTTGGAAGTATCATCCTGCCTATATCTTTCCGCCTCTAGTTCTTCTTCCAAGAGTAATCTCCAAGATTCTGAAGGAATGCTCGTTTGTTCTGCTGGTAGCTCCGGCATGGCCTCACAGGTTTTGGTATGCGGATCTTGTCCGGATGGCCTCTTGCCAACCGTGGACTCTTCCGTTAAGACCAGACCTTCTGTCACAAGGTCCCTTTTTCCATCAGGATCTGAAATCCTTAAATTTAAAGGTATGGAGATTGAACGCTTGATTCTTGGTCAAAGAGGTTTCTCTGACTCTGTCATTAATACTATGTTACAGGCTCGTAAATCTTTATCTCGAGAGATATATTATAGAGTCTGGAAGACTTATATTTCTTGGTGTCTTTCTCATCATTTTTCTTGGCATTCTTTTAGAATACCGAGAATTTTACAATTTCTTCAGGATGGTTTAGATAAGGGTTTGTCTGCAAGTTCCTTGAAAGGACAAATCTCTGCTCTTTCTGTTCTTTTTCACAGGAAGATTGCTATTCTTCCTGATATTCATTGTTTTGTACAAGCTTTGGTTCGTATAAAACCTGTCATTAAGTCAATTTCTCCTCCTTGGAGTTTGAATTTGGTTCTGGGAGCTCTTCAAGCTTCTCCGTTTGAACCTATGCATTCATTGGACATTAAATTACTTTCTTGGAAAGTTTTGTTCCTTTTGGCCATCTCTTCTGCCAGAAGAGTTTCTGAATTATCTGCTCTTTCTTGTGAGTCTCCTTTTCTGATTTTTCATCAGGATAAGGCGGTGTTGCGAACTTCTTTTGAATTTTTACCTAAGGTTGTGAATTCCAACAACATTAGTAGAGAAATTGTGGTTCCTTCATTATGTCCTAATCCTAAGAATTCTAAGGAGAAATCGTTGCATTCTTTGGATGTTGTTAGAGCTTTGAAATATTATGTTGAAGCTACGAAATCTTTCCGTAAGACTTCTAGTCTATTTGTTATCTTTTCCGGTTCTAGAAAAGGCCAGAAAGCTTCTGCCATTTCTTTGGCATCTTGGTTGAAATCTTTAATTCATCTTGCCTATGTTGAGTCGGGTAAAACTCCGCCTCAGAGAATTACGGCTCATTCTACTAGGTCAGTTTCTACTTCCTGGGCGTTTAGGAATGAAGCTTCGGTTGACCAGATCTGCAAAGCAGCAACTTGGTCCTCTTTGCATACTTTTACTAAATTCTACCATTTTGATGTATTTTCTTCTTCTGAAGCAGTTTTTGGTAGAAAAGTACTTCAGGCAGCGGTTTCAGTTTGAATCTTCTGCTTATGTTTTTTGTTAAACTTTATTTTGGGTGTGGATTATTTTCAGCAGGAATTGGCTGTCTTTATTTTATCCCTCCCTCTCTAGTGACTCTTGTGTGGAAAGATCCACATCTTGGGTAGTCATTATCCCATACGTCACTAGCTCATGGACTCTTGCTAATTACATGAAAGAAAACATAATTTATGTAAGAACTTACCTGATAAATTCATTTCTTTCATATTAGCAAGAGTCCATGAGGCCCGCCCTTTTTTTGTGGTGGTTATGATTTTGTATAAAGCACAATTATTCCAATTCCTTATTTTATATGCTTTCGCACTTTTTTATCACCCCACTTCTTGGCTATTCGTTAAACTGAATTGTGGGTGTGGTGAGGGGTGTATTTATAGGCATTTTGAGGTTTGGGAAACTTTGCCCCTCCTGGTAGGAATGTATATCCCATACGTCACTAGCTCATGGACTCTTGCTAATATGAAAGAAATGAATTTATCAGGTAAGTTCTTACATAAATTATGTTTTCATAGGTTCTCTGTTATCGGTCGTAGAGATTCATCTCTTACCTCCCTTTTCAGATCGACGATATAGATATACTCTTATATATACCATTACCTCTACTGATTCTCGTTTCAGTACTGGTTTGGCTTTCTACTACATGTAGATGAGTGTCCTGGGGTAAGTAAGTCTTATTTTCTGTGACACTCTAAGCTATGGTTGGGCACTTTTATATAAAGTTCTAAATATATGTGTTTAAACATTTATTTGCCTTGATTCAAGATGTTCAACGTTCCTTATTTCAGACAGTCAGTTTCATATTTGGGATAATGCATATGAATCAATCAATTTTTTCTTACCTTAAAATTTGACTTTTTTCCTGTGGGCTGTTAGGCTCGCGGGGGCTGAAAATGCTTCATTTTATTGCGTCATTCTTGGCGCAAAAATTTTCTTGTCATTTCCGGCGTCATACGTGTCGCCGGAAGTTGCGTCACTTTTTTGACGTTTTTGCGTCAAAAAATGTCGGCGTTACCGGATGTGGCGTCATTTTTTGCGCCAAAAGCATTTAGGCGCCAAATAATGTGGGCGGCTTTTTTGGCGCTAAAAAATTGGATGTAGTTAGAGCTTTGAAATATTATGTTGAAGCTACTAAAGATTTCCGAAAGACTTCTAGTCTATTTGTTATCTTTTCTGGTTCTAGGAAAGGTCAGAAGGCTTCTGCCATTTCTTTGGCATCGTGGTTAAAGTCTTTGATTCATTATGCTTATGCTGAGTCGGGTAGAACTCCGCCTCAAAGGATTACAGCTCATTCAACTAGGTCAGTTTCTACTTCCTGGGCATTTAGGAATGAAGCTTCGGTTGATCAGATTGGCAAAGCAGCAACTTGGTCTTCTTTGCATACTTTTACTAAATTCTACCATTTTGATGTGTTTTCTTCCTCAGAAGCAGTCTTTGGTAGAAAAGTACTTCAGGCAGCTGTTTCAATTTGATTCTTCTGCTTATATTTTCAGTTTTTTTCATTATAAGATTTAAACTTTGTTTTGGGTGTGGATTATTTTTCAGCGGAATTGGCTGTCTTTATTTTATCCCTCCCTCTCTAGTGACTCTTGCATGGAAGATCCACATCTTGGGTATTCATTATCCCATACGTCACTAGCTCATGGACTCTTGCTAATTACATGAAAGAAAACATAATTTATGTAAGAACTTACCTGATAAATTCATTTCTTTCATATTAGCAAGAGTCCATGAGGCCCACCCTTTTTTTGTGGTGGTTATGATTTTTTTTGTATAAAGCACAATTATTCCAATTCCTTATTTTTTATGCTTTCGCACTTTTTTTCTTATCACCCCACTTCTTGGCTATTCGTTAAACTGATTTGTGGGTGTGGTGAGGGGTGTATTTATAGGCATTTTGAGGTTTGGGAAACTTTGCCCCTCCTGGTAGGAATGTATATCCCATACGTCACTAGCTCATGGACTCTTGCTAATATGAAAGAAATGAATTTATCAGGTAAGTTCTTACATAAATTATGTTTTTTTAACCATTTGCATCATATCTAGTGATCACGTTTGTCAGTTATACTGACTTCTTGTTGGTATTCCTGTAGAATTTACTGTACTATGTTTGTGACTACAAAGCTGGATTCTAGACCTATCTTAGAGGTCAGAATGTCTTTACTAATATACACAGCTTATATATATATATATATATAAATAAAATATATATATAGAAGGCTGTCTAGATTTGTTAATTAACTACACAATGCGCTATTTTCTCTATATTTTGTGCGTAGTGGAGGATTTTAAACTCACTCTTTGCCTCCCCCTAATTTTAAATGTTGTTGTAAAAAAATATATTATATATATATATATATATATATATATATATATATATATATATATATATATATTAGGGAAACTGTTCCCCTGGAAGATTCTTTTCCAAGTCATTTACAGGCTGTTAAACATCCTCTGCATGTGGTGAAAGTTCTTTGACAAAACCAGCAAGTCACTGAGTTTATTTTCCTGTAAAAAGTAACATAAAATTGTATCATCTTCCAGCTGTCTCTTTTCCCACAGTGACTGAACTGCTCACAATACTGTACACAGGAACAGTGGTTAAAAAAAAGAGGATCTGGATTCTTAAATATCTTTACGTTGTGTAAGATGTGATGTGGACAAATACTTAAAGGGACATGCCACCCACATTTTTTCTTTTATGATTTAGAAAGAGAATGCAATTTTAAACATCTTTCTAATTTGCTTATATTATCTAATTTGTTTTATTCTCTTGATATTCTTTGATTAAAAGCATATCTAGATATGCTCACTAGCTGCTGATTGGTTGCTGCACATAGAAGCATCGTGTGATTGGCTCACCATGTGCATTGCTTTTTCTTCAACTAATGATATGTAAAAAAATGAAGCAAAATAAATAATGGAAGTAAATTGTAATGTTGTTTACATTTCTATTCTCTATCTTATTCATGAAAGAAAGATTTTGGGTTTAGTGGCCCTTTAAGTGGCAGGAAAGCCTGAGATCTCCTCTATAAGCCTATCATCGGGATCAAAGGGACTTGTTGACATAATAAAATGCACTTTTCGATCTTATTTTATTTTTAAACGGTTGTTGCCTAGTAACTATGGGCCTGATTATCTAATGGACTCCTGGTTTATGAGATTCTGTAAGAAATCTCACCTTTACTATAAAGTCACAACACCTAAAAATTTACTTGTCCAAGACTGAACTCCTCCTAGCTACTACTCCTATTTCTGACTTTTCTATCACTGTTGGCAGCACCATCTCCCCATCTAACCCCAAGTCCGCTGCCTTGGAGTTACACCTGACTGCAATCTGTCCTTCATACCCCCACATCCAATTGCTCTCTTCATCCTGCTGTAACCACTTACGCAATAATTCACGCAAAGCCTCTTCCTGGGTCTAAAATGAGGAATCCGGCTTCCTATAATCATGGGGTTGAATCATACACTGATTCCCCCGTGGAGGAAGCCGTGATTGGAGGATGACCTATCCATCATTTCTGACATCAGAAATGGCTTGCAACGACCGTAGGAAGCTGGAGCTGCTGTGAAGATTTAAAGTTAAGGTTTTTTTTTTCTCAACAGGAGTGAAATGTAAATTTTGATGAATTAAAGTGCCCCTGTTTTTATTTGAATTTTTAAAAACCAGGCACTTTAGCATCAAAATTGACATTCACTTTAAAGTGACATAAACCCCTCATTTTTATTTCACGATTCAGATACAACATGCAGTTTTAAACAACTTCCCAATTTTCTTCTATCATCTGATTTTCTTTGTTTATTGTTATCCTTTGTTTAAAAACAGGAAGGTAAGCTCAGGAGTGTGCACTTGTCTGCAGCCCTATATTGCAGCAGTTTTCTTCATTCTTTTGGTATGTTTTGTTAAAAAAGCAGGGAATTGATTTTCTTTCATGATTCAGATAGAGAATACAATTTTAACCAACTTTCCTATTTACTTCTATTATAAAATGTTTTGTTTTCTTGTTATCCTTTATTGAAAAGCAGGGAGCTTATTTCAGGAGGCTGCAGTAATATATGGCAGCAGTTTTGCAACAATGTTATACATTAGCAAGATCACTAGATGGCAGCACTATTTCCTGTGATGTAGTGCCCCAGACATGTGCACGCTACCTATTCAGATATCTATTAAACAACAAATAACAGGAGAATTAATCAAATGTAATAATATAAGTAAATTGGAAACTCTTAAAATTGTATTATCTATCTGAATCCCGAAATAATTTTTTTGGGTTTCATATCCCTTTAAACTAAATAGGGAAATAGCATGCCTGTGCCTGTACATGACAGATGCACACTCCCTTGCAAGTCATGGGACTAGCATCCTGATTAGCTGCTTAAAGGGACAGTCTACACCAGAATTTTTATTGTTTTAAAAGATAGATAATCCCTTTATTACCCATTTCCCAGTTTTGCATAACCAACACAGTTATAATAATATACTTTCTCTTGTAAGGTGTATCCAGTCCACGGGTTCATCCATTACTTGTGGGATATTCTCCTTCCCAACAGGAAGTTGCAAGAGGACACCCACAGCAGAGCTGTCTATATAGCTCCTCCCCTAACCCCTACCTCCAGTCATTCTCTTGCAACTCTCGACAAGATAGGAAGTCTCAAGAGATATGTGGTGACTTAGTGTAGTTTTACCTTCAATCAAGAGTTTGTTATTTTTAAACGGTACCGGCGTTGTACTGTTTTACTCTCAGGCAGAAATTAGAAGAAGAATTCTGCCTGGAGGTTGATGATCTTAGCGGTTTGTAACTAAGGTCCATTGCTGTTCTCACACATAACTGAAGAGTATGGGAAAACTTCAGTTGGGGGAACGGTCTGCAGATTACCTGCTTTGAGGTATGTTCAGTATTTTTATTTCTAGAGAGAGGAATAAGTTCTAGAAAATGCTGACAGAGCCTTGTGTATTTGAGGTAAGCTAGATGCAGTGATTTAACAACGACTGGGATCATGCTTACAAAACAGGGTAATACTCATGTTAATACTCATATTACATAGTGATAAAACGTTTACATGTTTGCATAAATAGAACGTTTTTTCTCTGAGGGAGATAAGTCTTTATTTGGAGCCTAGTTTCCACATGGCTAGTCAGATACTCCTAGGAGTACTTTCTTAAGGCCCCTCTGACATCCAGTACATGGTGGGAGGGGCCTATTTTCGCGCTCTAGATGCGCAGTTTCCTGCAGACTGAGACATCCAGCTTCCCTAGAGGAGTCCTCTGGCATCTGAGGACCATCATAAAGGGTTTATTTCTTCATTAAATCGTATTTGAGGGCAGGTAGGAGCCTCAGCAGAGCTATGGCAAGGGGCTCAACTGTCTTTTACCGGTGGTTGACGTTTTTTAAATCCGGTTTGGGGGCTAAGGGATTAATCATCCATTTGCAAGTGGGTGCAATGTTGCTTTAGTCCCTTACACATACTGTAAAAATTTCGAAGACTTTACTGTATTTTTACACTGTTTTGCAGTTTAAGTGCTAGTTTTTTCTCTTAAAGGCACAGTAACGTTTTTGTTTAATTGCTGTTTCACCTTTATTAAAGTGTTTTCCAAGCTTGCTTGTCTCATTACTAGTCTGTTAAACATGTCTGACATAGAGGAAACTCCTTGTTCAATATGTTTGGAAGCCATTGTGTACCAAATGTACTGAAATTTCTATAAACTATAAAGACCATATTATGGCGCTTAAAGATTTATCTCCAGAGGATTCTCTGACTGAAAAAAGGGAGATTATGCCATCTAGCTCTCCCCATGTGTCAGAACCTATAACTCCTGCTCAAGTGACGCCAAGTACATCTAGCGCGTCTAATTCTTTTACCTTACAGGACATGGCGGCAGTTATGAATGCTACCCTCTCAGAGATGTTGTCCAAACTGCCAGGGTTACAAGGAAAGCGAGACAGCTCTGGGGCTAGAACAAATACAGAGCTTTCTGATGCTTTAATACCTGTGTCCGATATACCCTCACAATACTCAGAGGCACGAGAGCTTCTATCTGTGGGCGACATTTCAGATTCAGGGAACGCATTGCTTCAGTCTGATTCTGACATGACAGCGTTTAAATTTAAGCTTGAACACCTCCGCTTATTGCTTATCAAGGTTTTAGCGACTCTGGATGACTGTGAACCCATTGTAGTTCCAGAGAAATTGTGTAAGATGGATAAATACTTTGCAGTGCCTGTTTACACTGATGTTTTTCCAGTCCCTAAGAGATTTTCGGAAATTATTACTAAGGAATGGGATAGACCAGGTGTGCCGTTCTCTCCCCCTCCTGCTTTTAAAAAGATGTTTCCCATAGATGCCGCCATACAGAACTTGTGGCGGACAGTCCCTAAGGTGGAGGGAGAAGTCTCTACCCTAGCTAAGCGTACAACTATCCCTGTCGAGGACAGTGGTGCTTTCCTAGATCCTATGGATAAAAAAACTGGAGGGTCTCCTTAAGAAAATTTTTATACATCAAGGTTTTATTCTCCAGCTTCTTGCATGCATTGCCCCAGTTACTGCGGCAGCGGCTTTCTGGTTTGAGTCTCTTGAGGAGGCTCTACAGGTGGAGACCCCCTAGATGATATTTTAGACAGGATTAAAGCTCTTAAGTTAGCTAATTCCTTTATCTCTGACGCCGTTTTTCATTTAGCCAAGCTAACGGCTAAGAATTCAGGTTTTGCCATTCTGGGGCATAGGGCGCTATGGCTTAATTCCTGGTCAGCAGACGTTACTTCAAAGTCTAAGCTTCTTAACATCCCCTTCAAGGGACAGACCCTTTTCGGACCTGGTCTGAAGGAGATCATTTCTGATATTACCGGAGGAAAAGGTCACGCCCTTCCTCAGGATAGGTCCAATAAGTTAAGGACCAAACAGAATAATTTTCGTTCCTTTCGAAACTTCAAGAGTGGCGCAGCTTCAGCTTCCTCTAATGCAAAACAAGAGGGAAATTTCACCCAGTCCAAACCAGTCTGAAGACCTAACCAGGCTTGGAACAAGGGGAAGCAGGCCAAAAAACCTGCTGCTGCCTCTAAGACAGCGTGAAGGAGTAGCCCCCGATCTGGGACCGGATCTAGTAGGGGGCAGACTTTCTCTCTTCGCTCAGGCTTGGGCAAGAGACATCCAGGATCCCTGGGCACTAGAGATTGTTTCCCAGGGATATCTTCTGTAATTCAAAGGTTCATCTCCAAAGGGGAGATTTCACCTCTCACAACTATCTGCAAACCAGATAAGGAGAGAGGCATTCTTACGTTGCGTTCAAGACCTTCTAGTTATGGGAGTGATCCACTCAGTTCCAAGGGAGGAACAGGGGCAGGGTTTCTATTCAAACCTGTTTATAGTTCCCAAAAAAGAGGGAACGTTCAGACCAATCTTGGATCTCAAGATCCTAAACACATTTCTCAGGGTCCCATCTTTCAAGATGGAGACAATCCGAACCATCCTCCCTATGATCCAGGAGGGTCAATATATGACTACCGTGGACTTAAAGGATGCTTATCTCCACATTCCGATTCACAGAGATCATCATCAGTTCCTCAGGTTCGCCTTCCTAGACAGGCATTACCAGTTTGTGGCTCTTCCCTTCGGGTTAGCCACGGCGCCAAGAATCTTTACAAAGGTTCTAGGGTCTCTATTGGCAGTTCTAAGGCCGCAGGGCATAGCGGTGGCTCCTTACCTAGACGACATCCTGATCCAGGCGTCGACTTTTCAAATCGCCAAGTCCCATACGGACATTGTTCTGGCCTTTCTGAGGTCTCACGGGTGGAAGGTGATGGTAGCGGAGCCCCCTGGCAATGTTGGAGGTTTCCAAGATAATTCTTTGGGCAGAGGTTCACTCTTGCCATCTCTCAGCTATCCATATCCCAGGAGTAAAGAACTGGGAGGCAGACGTTTCATCCGGGGGAGTGGGAGCTCCATCCAGAGGTATTTGCCCAGCTGATTCAACTATGGGGCAAACCAGAACTGGATCTGATGGCGTCTCGTCAGAACGCCAAGCTTCCTCGTTACGGGTCCAGGTCAAGGGATCCCCAGGCAACGCTGATAGATGCTCTAGCAGTGCCCTGGTTCTTTAGCCTGGCTTATGTGTTTCCACCATTTCCTCTCCTCCCTCGTCTGATTGCCAAGATCAAGCAGGAGAGAGCTTTGGTGATTTTGATAGCACCTGCGTGGCCACGCAGGACTTGGTATGCAGATCTGGTGGACATGTCATCCTGTCCACCCTGGACTCTGCGGCTGAGGCAGGACCTTCTACTCCAAGGTCCATTCAAACATCCAAATCTAATTTCTCTGCGTCTGACTGCTTGGAGATTGAACGCTTGATTTTATCAAAACGTGGTTTCTCCGAGTCGGTCATTGATACCTTGATTCAGGCTCGAAAGCCTGTCACCAGGAAAATCTATCAGAAGATATGGTGTAAATATCTTCATTGGTGTGAATCCAAGAGTTACTCGTGGAGTAAGGTCAGGATTCCTAGAATATTATCTTTTCTCCAAGACGAATTGGAAAAGGGATTATCGGCTAGTTCCTTAAAGGGACAGATTTCTGCTCTGTCCTTTTGCATAAGTGTCTGGCTGATGTTCCAGACGTTCAGGCGTTTTTGTCAGGCTTTGGTTAGAATCAGGCCTGTGTTTAAACCTGTTGCTCTGCCATGGAGTTTAAATTTAGTTCTTTAAGGGGTTCCGTTTGAACCTTTGCATTCCATAGATATCAAGCTTTTATCTTGGAAAGTTCTGTTCCTAGTAGCTATCTCTTCGGCTCGAAGAGTTTTAGAGTTATCTGCCTTACAGTGTGATTCCCCTTATCTGATCTTCCATGCAGATAAGGTAGTTTTACGTACCAAACCTGAGTTTCTTCCTAAGGTGGTATCTAATAAGAATATCAATCAGGAAATTGTTGTTCCGTCTCTGTGTCCTAATCCTTTTTCAAAGAAGGAACGTCTGTTACACAATCTTGACGTGGTTTGTGCTTTAAAGTTTTATTTGCAAGCTACTAAGGATTTTCGTCAAACATCTGCATTGTTTGTTGTCTATTCTGGAAAGAGGAGAGGCCAAAAGGCTTCGGCAACTTCTCTTTCTTTTTGGCTGAGAAGCATAATCCGTTTCGCTTATGAGACTGCTGGCCAGCAGCCTCCTGAATGAATTACAGCTCATTCTACTAGAGCGGTAGCTTCCACATGGGCTTTTAAACATGAGGCCTCTGTTGAACAGATTTGTAAGGCGGCGACTTGGTCTTCGCTTCATACTTTTTCTAAATTGTACAAATTTGATACTTTTGCTTCTTCGGAGGCTATTTTTGGGAGAAAGGTCTTGCAGGCAGTGGTGCCTTCCGTTTATGTTCCTGCCTTGTCCCTCCCTTCATCCGTGTCCTAAAGCTTTGGTATTGGTATCCCACAAGTAATGAATGAACCCATGGACTGGATACACCTTACAAGAGAAAACAACATTTATGCTTACCTGATACATTTCTTTCTCTTGTGGTGTATCCAGTCCACGGCCCGCCCTGTCACTTTAAGGCATGTGTTTTTATTTTTAAAACTACAGTCACCACTGCACCCTATAGTTTCTCCTTTTTCTTACTTGTCTTCGGTCGAATGACTGGAGGTGGGGGTTAGGGGAGGAGCTATATCGACAGCTCTGCTGTGGGTGTCCTCTTGCAACTTCCTGTTGGGAAGGAGAATATCCCACAAGTAATGGATGAACCCGTGGACTGGATACACCACAAGAGAAAGGAATTTATCAGGTAAGCATAAATTTTGTTTTTAACCTTCTGTGATTATCTTGTATCTAAGCCTCTGCAAACTGCCCCTTTTTTCAGTTCTTTTGACAGACTTGCAGTCTAGCCAATCAGTGCCTGCTCCCAGATAACTTCTCGTGCAAGAGCACAGTGTTATTTATATGAAATACGTGAACTAACACCCTTTAGTGGTGAAAAACTGTTAAAATGCAATCTGAAAGAGGTGGCTAAGAAATTAGCATATGAACCTCCTAGGTTAAGCTTTCAACTAAGAATACCAAGAGAACAAAGCAAAATTGGTGATAAAAGTAAATTGGAAAATTGTTTAAAATTACATGCCCTATCTGAATCATGAATCATGAAAGTTTATTTTGGCCTAGACTGTCCCTTTAAAGTCCCTTTACAATCAGGTGTAAATAATTATATAGAGATGTTCAGGTGATATTATTTAGTCTGCTTTCTACAGCTCTGCTGCATCACTTTCATGTGATTCAACATTTCGGTTTCATGTTCCTTTAATAATGTGCATTACCCTATTACTTTTATTAAGCCAACACTTATACATATGCATATGGACAGTCTACATGGTCAAATTGTTTGTGCCTAATACAACTGGATTACTTTACTGGTTTCATTGCCATTCTAGGACAAATTTTTCCTGTTTCGATTCACTCAGCATATAAACAAACATGTTTTATACGTCTCTGTGGGTTAAGGGATAATTTAGCGGGAAATCTGGGCTTGCCAGTGCCTGCATATTATACATAAATGCCTCCTTCTCTTAATGTGTGAAAATAGAAAATGTAGCATTGACGCTTCTGCTCTGGCATTGCACCAAAGGTATTTGTCATCTGCTGGATAACGAGTATTATTATTATTATCAGTTATTTGTAGAGCGCCAACAAATTCTGTAGCGCTATAAACATAGGCACGGTATACAAGGTAACATAGGGATCAAGTGGATATATATTTCTTAGATGTCAGGTCACTTTTTTATGCAAAATAAAGGCAATTCTGCAGTTTTTATGATTGGCTGTATATAGATTATATATTTACTTTAGATCAGGGGTGTCCAAACTTTGCTCTCCATAGGTTTTGGAACTACATTTCCCATGATGCTCAGCTAGATAAAATGCTGGCTGAGCATCATCGGAAATGTAGTTCCAAAACCTCTGGAGAGCAAAGTTTGGACACCCCTGCTTTAGATTATTTAGATTACTTTTAATTTGTGTGGTATTCTCACCTTAATTGTGTGTACATATTAAATAAAAAACAACAAATCATCATAATTTCCCTACTCATACTTAATCCCCAAAAAAATGGTTTATTTAATTTGATAAATAAAGCTGTGAATCATCATTTTATTTCCCATAATATATAATTGTATTTAAGATCTCTCATTGAGAGAGCCCAGGGCTATATCTGTACTTTTGGGAAATAATAATGCTATTTATCTATACGCGTAGCTACAACTTGAAATACGTGTGCAACACTATAAATGTAGATATCAATAATAAAATAATCCTATGTGCAAACTTCATTATTAGATATTTATAAAATCACAACAATCTGCGAAAACACATTTCCCTAAGAGGAACAGGCAGCTACAGACTCAGTGAATTTTAAAATACTGACAGACGCTTATTTTTGTGACATCCCAGGGTGTAGCAACAGAATGCTAGAGAATCACCAGTGGGAACTATACTGTTCTTGTAAGGAAAGTCAACTGATGCCAATATTGTAACCACCAAAATACTACAACACTCATGTCACCATAGCTAGAATATGGCCACAGACTTGTCGACTTCACTGTGTATTGTAGCTATTTTTGTCATCAAAGTGTTAATCCTAACTATAATCCCTATCCCCTAACCGTAATCCCTATCCCTTAACCGTAATCCCTTACACCAGTCCCTAACAGTTTACCCTAGTCCCGAATCATAATAATTTACCCCAGTCCCTAATCATAATCGCTTACCCCAGTCCCTAACTGCAATCCCTTGCCCCGTCCCTAAATGTAATCCCTTACCCCAGTCCCTAACTGTAATCAACCCAGTCCCTAATCATAATCACTTACCCCAGTCCCTAAACATAATTCCTAACCCAAGTCCGTAATCCTAACCATTGTTTTCTTATTTTTATCCATAATCCTAACAACAATCCCCATCCACAGTCTCTAATGATAATCCCTAGCCCTGACCCTAATCCTAACATAATACCTTTCCAAATCCTTAATCCTAACCATTATCCCTATCCCCAGTCCTGAACCATAATCTCTAACCCAATCCCTAATCCTATCTGAAATCCCTATCCTATGTTCCTAAACATATCCCCAATCCATTATTCTAACCATAATTTCTAAAATGAGTACCCAATTATAAACATGATCCCTAACCCTAATCATTTATCATAACCATAATCTTTAATAATAATAATCTATAATCCTAACCACAATCCCTAAAACTAATGCTTGACAACCCTAATCCTAACCATAATACCGAACTCTGATCCCTAATCCCAATACAGTTTCCTAAACATAATTGCTAACACCAATTTCTGGTCATAACTATCTTCTAACCCTAAACCCTTATCCTAACTATAATTCCTAACCTCAATCCTTTATCCTTACCATAATCCTTGCTCCATTCCATGGTCCTAAATTTACTGGATTGTCATCCACAAGATCTTTGCTCTGCGTTGTTATGGCCATTGCTAGTTATCGGCCCACATAAGACATTGAGACCTTTGAGATTCACATCACTAAATATGGACCTGCGTTCTCCCAGCTGTGATAATGTGGCTGGATACCAAACTTTACATATTGACCAATGAAGAAATGATAATAGATGTACAGTTATTTACCCCATTGTCGTCCTCAGATTATCTACATTTTGTAGTATGTGTCTTCTTTTCACATTACTGTCCATCTGTGTATATTAGATGTTTTCCTGGACACTTATGAGTTAGGCATGCTACACGATAAGCAGGGTAGACATCACATGAATAGTGCTGATGAAAAGCACAATACATGTTCCTCCCTGCTTACCCTGCAGCATTTGAAACTCATAAATGTCCAGGAAAACATGGCCGGGGTGGCAACCTTAGGCCCAATGGAGAGGTTAGAGCTGGTTGTTTTATCAGCCATAGGTTATAACAATACAGTGAGGTCTTCATATAATTAACCTGGCTTGGCTGTGGTCTCAATCTGTGGTTGAATCTGTGTCTTTTGTGTGTTACTTGCTCAGATGAGGTTAAATCTGTGTTATATGCACAACTACCTTAAAACCAGCACTCTGTGTGTTACAAGTTCAAGTTAAATCCATGTACTATGTGTGTTACTCCACAGAAGAGTATTCAATGGTTATTAATCTGATATGTGATCTGATGAGGCCATGTAGCTGCCATACATTTGCTAATAGTTTGTTGCATTGGTTTGGCCTTGGGTCTTGTGTATGCTTCTAAATGTTATAATAAGATACAGGGTTTATTGGTTTGGTCTGAAGTTTGATGTGGCAATATAGCTGGTCTTTTCTTGATTTCTAATTTACTTTTATTATCAAATGTACCTTTTTCTCTAGGTATTGTTGCTTCAGCTCCTGAGCCTATCTAGGTATGCTCTCACAAAAAGGCTACGTTTTGGTAACAAAATGTGCACGGCCAGTGACATACCCATTGAAAAGCATTACTTTATCTCCTTAGCACCTTTGTAATGAGGAATATAAATGAGTGACTGTTGTATAGAATATTATAGGGCCAAGGTTCTGGATTTTGCAGGTGCACTCCAGCCTCTCTAAATTATTTTAATTGTATTTAAAGTCCTATTAAATCTCTATTACTCTTATAATATTCAAATTGTTTTTTATTTTTTGGGTTTAAAAATCACGTGACAAACGAGCAGCACCATGTGTTTAAAGTGAAGGTCCATTTTGATGAATTAGTGCTCGGTTTTTAATAAACCTATTAAAAACAAGGGCACTTTAATTCATCAAAATTGACATTTCACTGTTTTCTTCAAAATCTTACCTTTTAATCCTGGCAGCCGCTCCAGCACTTCCTCCGCCCGTCGCAAGCCGTCTTCGCGGGTCCAAAATGACGAATCCGGCCTCCTCCAATCACAGCGTTGCATCAGGCCAAGATTCCCCCAGGGGGAAACTGTGATTGGAGGAAGCCTGATTCGTCATTTCTGACGTCTGCAGAGGCTTCCAGCGGCCGGGGGAATCGCTGGAGCGGCATTCAGGATTAACAGGTACGTTTTTGAAGAAAACAATGAAATGTCAATTTTGATGAATTAAAGGGATACTAACCCCAATTTTTTTCTTTCATGGTTCAGATAAAGCATGCAATTTTAAGCAACTTTCAAATTTACTCCTATTATCAATTTTTCTTTGTTCTCATGTTATCTTGATTTGAAAAAGCAGTAATGAAAGGTTAGGAGCCGGCCCATTTTTAGTTCAGCACCTGGGTAGCGCTTGCTAATTGGTTTGCTACATTTAGCCACAAATCAGCAAGTGCTACCCAGGTGCTGAACAAAAAATGGTCCGGCTATAAAGCTTACAGTACTGCTTTTTCAAATCAAGATAGCGTGAGAACAAAGAAACATTGATAATAGGAATAAATTAGAAAGTTGCTTAAAATCTCATGCTCTATCTGAATCATGAAAGAAAAAAATTGAGTTTAGTATCCCTTTAAAGTGCCCTTGTTTTTAATAGGTTTATTAAAAACCAGGCACTAATTCGTCAAAATTGACCTTCACTTTAAGTATAGAACTGAGTTAATGGATAAAGTTACAGTACATAGGGCTTGATTTACTAAAGCCCTACGGCTGCAAGTTCTCACAAGAACTTGCTCGCCGTAATTTATCAAGCAGCGGTCACCAGACCGCGGCTTCCTTAACCTCTTCGCCACCTCTAAGGTGGTCGAAATTCCATCTCCGCGGTCGAGTCTGATCGAGGAGATTGACAGCTCCTGCCGGCGCGTGATTGGCTGTGCGTGGGCAGGGGGCGGGATTGCACGCGTGCACAAAATTGTGCTCGTGTGCAATGGTGATTACCTGCGGGTAATTTCACCCCCGCCACAGGCAAGCTAAGGCGTACAGGGGCGTGTATACGTGCCCCTGTACGCCTCAGCTTTGATAAATCTAGCCCATAGTGCTGTAGTTGCAGAATGGCATCATAGAGAATCTATTAGACAGTAACAAATGATTGTCCTGCCAGGTCTGCTCTTATCAGCTCTAACACTAGTCCATTTGCCTTAACGGAAATAAATCAATTTAAGATAAACATTACACTTGGTGTTTTTGTTTCTTTAAATTCCTAAAGGCTTTTGTTTTACTACCTAAATGCCTCCACTAACACTGTGCATTAAAAGGGACAGTCTAGTTCAAAATAAATGTTCATGATTCAGATAGGTGATGTAATTTTAAACAACTTTCCAATTTACTTTTTTCACCAATTTTGCTTTGTTCACTTGGTATTCTTAGTTGAAAGCTAAACCTAGGAGGTTCATATGCTTATTTCTTAGACCTTGAAGGCCACCTCTTATGTGAATGCATTTTGACAGCTTTTCACCACCAGAGGGTGTTAATGTAAGTCATATAGATAGCACTGTGCTCACGCACGTGGAGTTACCTTGGAGTAAGCACTGATTGGCTAAAATGCTAGTCTGTCAAAAGAACTGAAATAATAATGGGGCAGTCTGTAGTGGCTTAGATACAAGATAATCACAGCGGTAAAAAGTATATTAAAATAACTGTGTTGGTTATGCAAAACTAGGAAATGAGTAATAAAGAGATTATTTATCTTTTAAAACAATAAAAAGTCTGGTGTAGACTGTCCCTTGAAATATTATCACTTTTTATAAATTGAATTGCTATTATGATGACTATTATGATTTACTGATTCATGGTAAAAAAACAACAACTACTACAAATACATATAACAAACTAATGAAAACAAATACTAAAGGAGGACAGGTCTGCCTCAAAGAGCTTACACTCTACAAATATGGGCATAAAAAATATAAAAGCAAATAATGTTTTATTTGCCGCCTGCAACATTCTAAAGATAATTTTCAACAGAATGCTTAGTTCCTGTCTTTTTATGGAAATTATTACTTGTTCTAAAACTAAATTACAGAAATGTTGAATTAAGTAGCAGATGTAGAAGCAACAGGCCCATCTGATCTGTTCAGTTTCATATCTGTATAAAACAATATGGGCTAGATTACAAGTGGAGCGCTAAAGTTATTGCGTGCACGCAAATAGGCAAATTTGCCCATTTATAGGCACGCAATAAATAAACTGCCATTACAAGTGGCTGGTTATTGCTACCGTAAGCGAGATCAGATCTATGGTTAATTTTATAAATGTGCCCCAAATGCCCCCAAAATATAGTGTAGTGTATTTAAAAAAAAAAATAAAGATAGCAGCATCTTTATTATTATTTAATAAAATAACTCCACTAGGCAGTATTTTGGGGGTAAAGTTAGCGGGTGTTCGCACTTTTCAGTGCCGTTTTTTTCTGTCCATGAGAACTGTGTGTTACTAGTAAATATATATGTATATGCTTATATACATATATATTTATGTGTTAATAAGTGTATAGTCACATATTAACACATAAATATATATGTGTATATATATATTTGCTACCTTTGCTGCGCTACTTATCCCCTTCGCTGCGTTAATGCTGTCTCTGAGCCTATGGAAGCGTGCTCTCATGAGCACAATGCTTCCCAGCAATGTGAACGCAAAGTCGCCTTTCGCATTGCTGAAAACTTGTCATACCAGCACACATTTGCGTGCACTGGTATTACACAGTGGAGTGCAAATATCACTTTCATGAAGGTGATATTTAGTGCTACACTTGTAATCTTGCCCTATATCTCCTTTGTCCTAGTCTGAGAAAACCGATCACTTACAAATTTTAAGCCTTTTTACTGTTCTTTATGCTAGTTATTTTCCTTCGTGGCCATACCATGTATTTTTGGTACATAGCACTCTGCCACTTTTTGTAAAACGTTTTCACTCTGTTTAGACTACCGTCTTGTGGTGCTCTTATGCTCCTGATTAGTCTGAGTATTTTCTCACCTCGCAATGGTGCCAGCTGTGATTCCATATGTTAATGTAAAATCATTTGACTCTAACAGTTATGATCATGTTTTATATATATATATATATATATATATATATGTATCAAAGGGTACATCCTATATTATAAAAGACAAGAGTTTGTCTGAAGCCGTCATGCGCAGTTCAGACAAACTCTTGCAGCTGATCGCACGCGCAGGGGGTGAAAGAACGCAGCGCGAGGACCCGGCAGCAGAGATGATCGCACGCGCAGGGGGTGAAAGAACGCAGCGCGAGGACCCGGCAGCAGAGATGATCGCACGCGCAGGGGTGAAAGAACGCAGCGCGAGGACCCGGCAGCAGAGATGATCGCACGCGCAGGGGGTGAAAGAACGCAGCCCGGCAGAGAGAGAGAGAGAGAGAGAGAGAGAACGAGAGAGAGAGAGAGAACGAGAGAGAGAGAGAGAACGAGAGAGAGAGAGAGAACGAGAGAGAGAGAGAGAACGAGAGAGAGAGAGAGAACGAGAGAGAGAGAGAGAACGAGAGAGAGAGAGAGAACGAGAGAGAGAGAGAGAACGAGAGAGAGAGAGAGAACGAGAGAGAGAGAGAGAACGAGAGAGAGAGAGAGAACGAGAGAGAGAGAGAGAACGAGAGAGAGAGAGAGAGAACGAGAGAGAGAGAGAGAGAACGAGAGAGAGAGAGAGAGAACGAGAGAGAGAGAGAGAGAACGAGAGAGAGAGAGAGAGAACGAGAGAGAGAGAGAACGAGAGAGAGAGAGAACGAGAGAGAGAACGAGAGAGAGAGAGAACGAGAGAGAGAGAGAACGAGAGAGAGAGAGAACGAGAGAGAGAGAGAACGAGAGAGAGAGAGAACGAGAGAGAGAGAACGAGAGAGAGAGAACGAGAGAGAGAGAACGAGAGAGAGAGAACGAGAGAGAGAGAACGAGAGAGAGAGAACGAGAGAGAGAGAACGAGAGAGAGAGAGAGAACGAGAACATCACATCACACAACACGGCCCGTGTCAACGGGCTTTAGGACTAGTATATATATACGTTGATTGGAGTAGCCGTGTTAGTCCAGAGATTTAGATATCAAAATAACAAGAGTATTGCATTGAGCAATGATATTTTTTTATTGGACTAACTATACATTTATAAGTTGACAAGCTTTCGGAAGAGTTCCTTCCTTTATCAAGTCCGAAGCAATATACGTTATTCAGTATTGCTTCAGACTTGATAAAGGAAGGAACTCTTCCGAAAGCTTGTCAACTTATAAATGTATAGTTAGTCCAATAAAAAAGTATAATTGCTCATTGCAATACTCTTGTTATTTTGATATCTATATATATTTATATTTATACAGTATATGTGTATATATATATGTGTGTGTGTGTATATATTTATATATATATATATATATATATATATATATATATATATATATATATATATATATATATATATATATTATTATTATTTTGAAGAGCAGAGTTTTGTACATTTTTATTTTTTCTTATAAAATATATATATACTTTTGTAACATTCTGTGTCTATGAAGTGCTTTGATTCTGCTTCAGTGTCTCCTTTGGGATGATAGGTTGTTTATGCCTGGGGGGAATACAACAATTAATTTTAAATAGGGTCATTAAACACACAGAAAATTAAAACGTAAACATTTTTTTCCACAGAGCACAGCAAAAAATGTAAATGATATGCAAATGGAATAATAGTAAAAAAAAAAAAAACTGTAATACTTCATTAGAGCAGTATATTCTTTGATCAAACTGTCCCACATGTGTTTAAATGTTCTCCTGTGGCAACCGCAAGCAGATCAGCCAATTAGTAGCTGATCTGGAGCATTTTATTCTACAACTGTTGATTGGCTGATCTGTCGGCATCCCTTTGTGGGAGTGGGAATTTGTTGATCTACTTAAAGGGACAGTCAAGTCCCAAATAAATGTTCATGTTATTTAGGGCATGTTATTTTAAACTTTCCATTTTACTTTTATCACTAATTTTGCTTTGTTTTCTTGGTATTCTTAGTTGAAAGCTAAACCTCATTTGCTAATTTCTTAGACCTTGAAGGCTGCCTCTTATGTGAATGCATTTTGACAGTTTTTCACCACTAGAGGGCGTTAGTTCACGCACGTGGAGTTACCTAGGAGTAAGCACTGATTGGCTAAAATGCAAGTCTGTCAAAAGAACTGAGATAAAGGGGCAGTTTGCAGAGGCTTATTTATAAGGTGTTCACAGAGGTAAAATGTGTATTATTATAACTGTGTTGGTTTTGCAAAACTGGGGAATGGGTAATAAAGGGATTATCTATATTTTTAAACAACAAAAATTCTGGCGTTGACTGCCCCTTTAATTCTATAGCAGTGGCTAAACACAAGGCAGTTGGTATAAAAAACAATCAAGAGAGCAGTTTTTGACTATTATGTTGCTTTGTGTGTGTGTAAATACACTTATACATACACAGTAGTTAGCAGCCACTTACAAAGCACAGCAATTTAACACTTGGCAACTAGTGATACACTGTAAATACAATGCATAAAAAACTAGATGATCAGTTTCTTTTCTCGTGAATTAAAAAATGATACAACACAGGGATTTTTAACCCTTTGCTGTAAAACACACAAAATATAGTAATGACTGGAAAATGGGTGGTGATCTCTGGAACTGGCATAGCAGAAGGAAAGTGCACAGCATGGCAAGGGGAACGCTGCAGCTGGCAGGACATTTAGACCCAGCAGCAGAACTGATGGTGAGCGTTTGGTTCAGCAAGATAGTGGGATTGGCGGAAAGAGAACATTGAAACCTGCAGCAGTGTTGGGCTCAGCAAAATAGCTATTAAAGATTTCTGGGCTGTGCCAGAGAGTTGGACATCAGTGACTATACGAGTTGTACCAAGTACTGAGAATGGCTTTTCAAGGGTTCTTCAAATTAGAGATCATTCAAGTTGATTAGAAAATCCAGTTGCCTTGTGGATGCTGAATGGATTTACATCACATAAACTTTGCATTGAGATAATTTTTATAGAGATATTTCACGACATCAGAAAATATTTTTTCAGCAACACGTTGAATATTTTCTTATTTTACTTCTCTAGTTCAACAAGTATGACCATAAAAAAAAACTTATTTTGGAATCTTTTTAGTGTTTAAAATATTGCACACAGTCACATCACATAGACTATTTTATCCTTGCACTGTTGCATGCAAACATCTGTGTTTAACCCATACACATCTGGTGAGCGATTCACTGTTTGCATTATTCTGTAGTCACACATAAGTAATGCCATATATGCATGCGCATCTGCTGTATGGGAATCACTTTGCCTTCCTAGCAGAGGCCAGGAGCATGCAGCTAAAACCTTCAATAGTGCAGATGGTAGTCACCTGCTAGCCTGCTTGTGACTACTATAAATGGTGTGTGTCCACCTGCTTGTCTGAAAATAGAAAATCAAAGGTAAAATATATTAGTTTTAAAGGGACACTAAAGTCAAAATTAAAGTTTCATTAATCAGATAGAGCATGTATTTTTAAGAGACTTTCCAATTCACTTATATTATCAAATCATGCACATTCTTTTAATATTCACACTTTCAGAGGCACCCGCTCCTACTGAGCATGTGCACAAGTTCACAGGATGTATGAGTCTGTGACTGGCTAATGGCTGTCACATGATACAGGGGGCTGGCAAATGGGGGGGAAAATAAATTTGTCCGAAAAAAATCTGCTGCTTTTGAAATTCGAATTAAGTGCTATTGCATTGTCTTTTTATTATGCATTTGTTAAGTAAACAATTCTACTGTATTCAGTGGTCCTTTAAGTAACTTTTCTGCTTCTGTTTTTAAGTTTATTAAAGGGACAGTATAGTCAAAATTAAACTTTCATGATTCAGACAGGGCCTGCAGTTTTAAACAACTTTTCAATTTACTTCTATTATCTAATTTGCTCCATTCTCTTTGTATCCTTTGTTGAAAAGCATACATATATAGGTACAGGTACTAGCAGCTAGCTGCTGATTGGTAGGGTAACTGCACATATATGTCTCTTGTCATTGGCTTACCCAATGTGTTCCACAAGCTTTCAGGGGTGCATTTCTGCTCCTGAGCCTACTCTTCAACAAAGATACCAACAGATTAAAACAAATTTGCTTATAGAAGTTGTTTAAAATGGTATGCGCTATATGAATCATGAGAAAAAAAAAATTGTATTTCATGTCCATTTCCTTCAAGATCTATGGAGCACATGCGATTTTAAACAACTTTGCAAATTTACTTCTATTATCTAATTTGTTTTGTTCACTTAGTATCCTTTGTTAAAAAGCAAACCTAGGTAAGCTTGGAAGCTGCTGATTACTGGCTCCACATTTGCCTCGTTATTGGCTCACCCATGTGCATTGCTGTTTCTCCAACAAAGGATACCAAGAGAATTAAACAAATTAGATAATAATAATTGGAAGGTTGTTTAAAATTGTATTCTTAATCTGAATCATGAATAAAAAAAGAGGTTTTATGTCCCTTATATATATATATAAATATATATATATATATATATATATATATATATATAAATATAAACATGACATTTTCACTTACTGGCCTTTACATTGAATACCTGAATGGTGCATTGTATCCTTCCCTATTTGCCACAGAATTCCTGGATCTCTGTTCCTTATTTGTCAAATTACTTCTTTTTCTGTTTTTATTCTTCTTCCCTATAAGTCAATGAACTCTTCTCCATTATGCAACATTACTGAAAGGAACAAAAGATATAGATTATAAAGAAACACTTTATTCTGCTTAAACAACATTGGTCATAGCCCAGGTCGCAGTGTCTTTATTTTTAGCATAGCCACATCAGGTCTGGTTTGGGGTGTGCGGAAAGAAAAAAAGTTAAAAACTAGCGAAAAAGCCATGTCCTTGTAAACAAAAGAAAAACAAGTTATGCTTTTAAATAACACAAAAATAACTTTTTTTTGTTTTGGAATGTTGAGCAACACAGTTGCACTTTGTTTACAATAAAATGTTGCTTGTGAATTTGTTTTAATTCTTCAAATTACATTGTTTCAACATTATTATTGTTATTATTATTGTTATTGTTATTATTATTATTGTTATTATTATTATTGTTGTTATTATTGTTATTGTTATTATTATTATTATTGTTATTATTATTAGTGTTATTATTATTATTGTTATTATTATTGTTATTATTATTATTGTTATTGTTATTATTGTTATTGTTATTGTTATTATTATTATTATTGTTATTGTTATTATTATTGTTATTATTATTGTTATTGTTGTTATTGTTATTGTTATTATTGTTATTATTGTTATTGTTGTTATTGTTGTTATTGTTATTGTTATTATTGTTATTATTGTTATTGTTGTTATTGTTGTTATTGTTATTGTTATTATTATTATTATTGTTATTATTGTTATTGTTATTATTGTTATTGTTGTTATTGTTATTATTGTTATTGTTATTATTGTTATTGTTATTATTGTTATTGTTATTATTGTTATTATTATTATTGTTATTGTTGTTATTGTTGTTATTGTTATTGTTATTATTATTATTATTGTTATTATTGTTATTGTTATTATTGTTATTGTTGTTATTATTATTATTGTTATTGTTATTATTGTTATTATTGTTATTATTATTATTGTTATTGTTATTATTGTTATTATTATTATTGTTATTATTATTATTATTGTTATTATTGTTATTATTATTATTATTGTTATTATTGTTGTTATTATTATTGTTATTGTTATTATTGTTATTGTTATTATTGTTATTATTATTATTATTATTATTATTGTTATTATTATTATTGTTATTGTTATTATTGTTATTGTTATTATTATTATTGTTATTATTATTATTATTATTATTATTATTATTATTTAAATTTATTTTTTGTTATTTTTATGTGGGATATAATATGACACTTTCCTGTCTACATCTACGAATTTGTATAGTACAATAAATGTTTAGTTTTGTAATTTGATTCATTATAATCATAATATTCTTCTTCTTTTCCCTTTACTTTATGTGAGTGTCTTTTTCTTGTGTTTCAGTGTTTGTTAAACTCTGTGAAATATGCAGGTGACAACTAATAAAAGGACAAGCAAATAGAGTAGAATTACATTATCGGCATATGCATAATAAAAAAGCAGGGGGGATTTGATTTAAAGTAAAGGTCCATTTTGATGAATTAGTGCCCGGTTTTTAATAAACCTATTAAAAACAAGGGCACTTTAATTCATCAAAATTGACATTTCACTGTTTTCTTCAAAAACCTACCTTTTAATCCTGGCAGGCGCTCCAGCACTTCCTCCGCCCATCGTAAGCCGTCTTTGACGAATCCGGCTTCCTCCAATCACAGCGTTGCATCAGGCCAAGATTCCCCCGGGGGGAAGCTGTGATTGAAAGAAGCCTGATTCATAATTTCTGACGTCTGCAGAGGCTTCCGACGGACGGGGGAATCGCTGGAGTGGCATTCAGGATTAAAAGGTAAGTTTTTGAAGAAAACAGTGAAATGTAAATTTTGATGAATTAAAGTGCCCTTGTTTTTAATAGGTTTTTTAAAAAAAAAGGCACTAATTCATCAAAATGGACCTTCACTTTAAATCACTAGCAATGAGATTCGATTTAAATACATTTAAATAATGGTTTTCTACATAAAGGTTTCATTTTTAGAATAACTTTTCAGATTATTTTTCCAGTTATACCAGAAAATGAAGTTACATACCATTAGAATGCATAGATGGATCATTGAAATTATTGGGAGATGAACTATCTCCAGTTAAAAAGGTTCATATTTGAACAACTTTTCACCTGTACTTTATTGGAAGGAGAAAAAGAATGATTACATTAATAGTTTCAACAATTTAAACAGCTTTTATTTAACTAAAACAATAACATTATATTTCATTTTTACTGCTTGTCCCTTCCTCCTCATACTTAGGTGCTTGTGCAGATCTATTCCACTCTAAACAATCTTCTATTGAGCTTCTTGAAACGTATTAACCCCTTGGTTACGCTTAATGGAGCATTGTTGCCATGCACATTGTGACCTGTATGACGAGCCCTTTTGGTCATGCAGGGGATCACTGGTCAAACACTTTTCTGACAAATTTCTGAATTTCCTGCCATTTTGGCTGTACCATGTGACAGCCATCAGCAATTCACAAACTCTTTTATGTATACACTGTGAACTCTTGCAAATGCTCAGTAGGTGACTTAGAAAGTGTGCATATAAAAACACATTCTTACAAAACTGCTGACATATACTGCTGCAAACACATGCACACTCCTGAGCTTAAAGGGACATGCAACCCTACATTTTTCTTTCATTATTCAGATAGAGAATACAATTTATAAAAAAGATTCAATTTTACTTATCCAATTTGCTTCTTTCTCTTGTTATTATTTGTTGAAGAGGTATCTAGATAGGCAGCGTGCACATCTCTGGAGCACTACATGATAATGTATAACATTCTTGCAAAACTGCTGCCATACAGTACTGAAGCCTCCTGAACTTGCCTGCTTTTCAATAAAGGATAAGAAGAAAACAAAGAACGTTTTATACTTTCCAACTGAAAGAAAAAAGCGCAAACAGGACTCAAGTGCAATAATAAACACAGTGGCACCAGCGCTCTAAAATTTCACACTTACAATGTTTATTATTAAAAATAGCATTTCAAAACATCAAAACACGACTTTCGTCCTCAATATTCAAAGTTTCAGAAACACTCTCCCTTCTGTGATAATACAGTTCGTTTTCCGTGTCCGCCGGAACTTAGAAAGTTTTAGGGGGAGGTTTGCTGTGCAAAATCCGGAAGCCCTGTGAGCGTATTCCTCTTAGGACTAGGGACTACGGATCCTCAGAAAGGTCACAACTCCTCGGCAAATACACCAACGCGTTTCATCTGCTATCGTGCAGACTTCCTCAGGGAGAATAATAGGTATCGATACCTATTATTCTCCCTGAGGAAGTCTGCACGATAGCAGATGAAACGCGTTGGTGTATTTGCCGAGGAGTTGTGACCTTTCTGAGGATCCGTAGTCCCTAGTCCTAAGAGGAATACGCTCACAGGGCTTCCGGATTTTGCACAGCAAACCTCCCCCTAAAACTTTCTAAGTTCCGGCGGACACGGAAAACGAACTGTATTATCACAGAAGGGAGAGTGTTTCTGAAACTTTGAATATTGAGGACGAAAGTCGTGTTTTGATGTTTTGAAATGCTATTTTTAATAATAAACATTGTAAGTGTGAAATTTTAGAGCGGTGGTGCCACTGTGTTTATTATTGCACTTGAGTCCTGTTTGCGCTTTTTTCTTTCAGTTGGAAAGTTCCTGCTCTACTACAAGCGGTACGAAGGATACATTTGGCAAACAAGCAGCAGAGGTCTCAAGTGGGTTTTTACATTACTTCATCTGGAGGTGGTAATATACATATATATATATTTATAAGTTTTTTTATATATTGCTCATATATTTGACTCCATATTCTTGGGTAATCCCTATTACCCTTTGGCTATTCCATTTTATAGGTGGTATATATTAGTGTGTCATTTCTTTTCATTTATCCTCTATTCATAAACTTTATTCATTGTTCCTAAGAGAGTTAGCGCCATTACATTTCTCTGTGTGTGAAAGAACGTTTTATAATAGAAGTAAATTTAAAAGTTTGGTAAAATTGAATTCTCTATCTGAATCCTGAATGAAAATGAATTCCCTGCTTTTTTAACAAACCATACCAAGAGAATGAAGAAAATTTGATAATAGAAATAAATTGCATCCTTAGAATCATAAATGAAAAATACTGATTTTTATATCCTTTTTTTTTAGATAAGCCTGAGAAAATATGCATTTTAAAAAAATATATATACTATTTTAACAGTGGCTTTTCGTAGAGGATAACATAAATATTGCTTATTTGCTTTTGATTTGACTCTGCTTAGTAGTCTTAGCTTAAAGGGACACTAAAGTCAAATTTTTTTCTTTCATGATTCAGATAGAGCATGCAATTTTAAGCAACTTTCTAATTTACTCCTACTATCAGTTGTCTAAGTTCTCTTGATATCTTTATTTAAAAAGCAGAAATTTAAAACTTAGGAGCCAGCCCATTTTAGGTTCAGCACCCTGGATAGCGCTTCCTTATTGGTGACTACATTTAGCAAACCATTAAGCAAGCATAACCCAGGTTCTCAACCAAATATGGGCCGACTCTTAAGCTATTCCTGCTTTTTAAATAAAGATAGCAAGAGAAAGAAAATAACAAAATTGGTAATAGGAGTAAATTTGAAAGTTGCTTAATGTTCTATCTGAATTGTTAAAGAAAAAAATGTTTAGTGTCCCTTTAAGATATCCAGCATACTTATTCTAGCATTATTATAGTCATATTAGTTATAGCTGTTCTCTTCCCAGATTACATTAACTCTTTTTAATGCATATTCTTGGATTGATGGTTTATGATAAATATTAATAATCACATTTAAAGGGACTTTATTATTACTTTGCATTTTAAAACAAAGTGGAGTTTTCCTACCCGGTCAGTCAACAGTTGATTGTTAAAGGGATATGAAACCCAACATTTTTCTTTCATGATTCAGATAGAGCTTGCAACTTTAAACAACTTTCATATGTGCTTCTAATATCAGGTTTTTTTGTTCTCTTGGTATCTTTTGTCAAACTGCAGGGACATAAGCTTAGGAGCCGGCACATTTCTGGAGCACTATATGGCAGAATGTTATCCATTTGCTAGAGCACTAGATGGCAGCACTATTTTCTGTCTTATAGTGCTCCAGATGCTACCTAGGTATCTCTTTAACACAGAATATCATGGGAATAAAGCAAATTTGCTAAAAGAAGTAAATTGGAAACTTTTTAAAAATTGTATTCTCTGTCTTAATCACAAAAGAATTTTTTTGGGTTTTATATCCCTTTAAAGGAACATTAAATCGCTGGTCACAACTACTACTCACCCTGCTATTGTTTTTCCTCCTGTAGTTGTATTTAAAGGGACATAATACTTACAGGTGAAACTCGAAAAATTAGAATATCGTGCAAAAGTACATTTATTTCACTAATGCAACTTAAAAGGTGAAACTAATATATGAGATAGACTCATTACATGCAAAGCAAGATAGTTAAAGCCGTGATTTGTCATAATTGTGATGATTATGGCTTACAGCTCATGAAAACCCCAAATCCACAATCTCAGAAAATTAGAATATTACATGCAATCAATAAAACAAGGATTGTACATACCTGTAGAACAATATCAGACCGCTGAAAAGTATAAGCATGCATACTGTATGTACTCAGCACTTGGTTTGGGCCCCTTTTGCAGCAATTACTGCCTCAATGCGGCGTGGCATGGAAGCTATCAGCCTGTGGCACTGCTGAGGTGTTATGGAAGACCAGGATGCTTCAATAGCGGCCTTCAGCTCTTCTGCATTGTTCGGTCTCATGTCTCTCATCTGTCTCTTGGCAATGCCCCATAGATTCTCTATGGGGTTCAGGTCAGGCGAGTTTGCTGGCCAATCAAACACAGTAATCCCACGGTCATTGAACCAGGTTTTGGTGCTTTTGGCAGTGTGGGCAGGTGCCAAGTCCTGCTGGAAAATGAAGTCTGCGGAAGGAAGCATGAAGTGCTCCAAAATCTCCTGGTAGATGGCTGCGTTGACCCTGGACTTAATGAAGCACAATGGACCAACACCAGCAGATGACATGGCTCCCCAAATCAACACAGACTGTGGAAACTTCACACTGGACTTCAAGCATCTTGCAGTGTGTGCCTCTCCATTCTTCCTCCATACTCTGGGTCCTTGGTTTCCAAATGAGATGCAAAATTTGCTCTCAACAGAAAAGAGGACTTTGGACCACTGAGCAACAGACCAGGTCTGTTTTGCTTTAGCCCAGGTAAGACGCTTCTGACGTTGTTTGTTGTTCAGGAGTAGCTTGACAAGAGGAATACGACATTTGAAGCCCATGTCCAGGATCCATCTGTGTGTGGTGGCTCTTGATGCACTGACTCCAGCCTCAGTCCACTCCTTGTGAAAGTCCCCAACACTTTTGAATTGCCTTTTCCTGACAATCCTCTCCAGGCTGCGGTCATCCCTGCTGCTTGTGCACCTTTTTCTTCCACACTTTTCCCTTCCACATAACTTTCTATTAATGTGCTTTGATACAGCACTTTGGGAACATCCAACTTCTTTTGCAATTACCTTTTGAGGCTTTCCCTTCTTATGGAGGGTGTCAATGATGGTTTTCTGCAGAACTGTCAGGTCAGCAGTCTTTCCCATGATTGTGATTCCTACTGAACCAGACTGTGAGACCATTTAAAGGCTCAGGAACCCTTTGCAGGTGTTGTGGCTTATTTAGCGGATTAAAGTGGGACACTTTGAGCCTAGAATATTGCACCTTTTCACAATATTCTAATTTTCTGAGATTGTGGATTTGGGGTTTTCATGAGCTGTAAGCCATAATCATCACAATTATGAAAAATCACGGCTTTAACTATCTTGCTTTGCATGTAATGAGTCTATCTCATATATTAGTTTCACCTTTTAAGTTGCATTAGTGAAATAAATGAACTTTTGCACGATATTCTAATTTTTTGAGTTTCATCTGTATATGCTAAATCACTTGAAAGTGATGCAGCATAACTGTAAAAAGCTGACTAAAAAATATCAACTGAACATCTCTATGTAAAAAGGGAAGATATTTTACCTCACAGTTACACAGCACGTTAGAAAAAAAAACAATAGCCAATCAGCATCAGCAGTGCTGACGTCATGCATGGCTGTGATCTCATGAGATTTCCTAGTAAACGTCCCTAAATTGATTAGGAAAACAACATGACTGTGCCTGCACATGCCAGACGCTCGCTCGCTCCCTTGCAAGTCCCAGGAATGGCATTCTGATTGGCTGCTTAAAGTCTCTTTACAATGGGGTGTGAATACGTAAATATCTTCCTTTTTTACATAGAGATTTTCAGGTGAAGTTTTCTTGTCAGCTTTTTACAGTTATGCTGCATCACTTTCAACATTTGGGTATAATGTACCTTTAAAGCCATTCTCTTATTTTATCCCGTTACAAATGTTGGCTATTTAACAATCTGCATCTTCACACTTGACCCTTCCATCTTGGAGCATAAGTATTATTGTATCCTGTGACAGAAGCTGTACACAGTTACAGATCAGTGATATTGTGTTTTTGACAAGCGTATTGTGCAAGTCTGTTTAGCACAATACAGAGCAGAAATGATGCCTTTCTCTACATTATTCCTTAGGGCTTTTTATATTTGTTATGTAACTTGTAAACTGTGTAGAATAATAATAATAAAAAGATACAAAAATGTGTAAGCAAATCCAAAGTACAAGCACCAGTAACACCACTGATCTGTGAAAGTGCACAGCTTCTGTCACATGATACAACAACACGCATGTACCAAGATGGCGGCCCCCAGTATGAAGATGCAGAGCTTCTGTAATGGTTAACAGAATGGATTTAAAGAGAGCTGGAGGAAAAACAGTAATGGGATGACTAGTAACTATACTACTTTAATGGTACTCTGCAGCTTTACTTCCCTTTAAAGGGACACTCAGGTTAAATTAAATTTTCATGATTCAGATACAGCATGTAATTTTAAACATCTTTCCAATTTACTTCCATTAAAAAAATGTACATAGTCTTTTATATTTACAATTTTTGAGTCACCAGATCCTACTGAGCATGTGCAAGAATTCACAGACTATATGTATATGCATTTGTGATTGGCTGATTGCTATCACATGGTACAAGGGGAGTGGAAATATACATAACTTTGAAATTTGTTATAAAAAAATCTACTACTCATTTGAAGTTCAGACTAAGTGCTATTGCATTGTCTTGTTATCTTGCATTTGTTGATTATGCAAATCTAATGTGTTGACTGGTCCTTTAAGTATAAAGTTCTCTATCAAACCAATGCTGGCCAGTAGTCTTGTTATCCGGGCGTCAATTGGAGTGATAAAGAAATATCTTTGGGACAATAGCGATAGGACCCTGGAGGAAGATGACTGAGAAACAGGAAAATAGCTAGGATCTAAGTACCAGGAAATTACCGGATTGGTCAAGGCAGTCGACAAGTTTTTGCTCTTGCATGTGTATTATATACAATGGTGTCATTTATTTTTTTCTTTAAAAGAACCTTAAATTGGGGACAGTTCTAAATAAACCGCAACATTGGTCAAGCAATTACTCTGTAGAATGTTTTTGGTTATAGTTATTTTTTAAATATGCAATTAAAAAAAAAAAAAAGGATACCAAAAGAACAGTGTAAACTAGTGAACAGAAGTAAATTAAAATGTCTCTTATATTTGCATGCACTATCAGAACCATGAAAATTTAATTTTAATGTCCCTTTAAACTTTGATTAATGTCCCTTTACTGGTGGTGATTTTGGTTGAGTTGATCCTTTTACTTTTTTTTTTCTTTCTTTGGTCATAAAAAAGGACAGTAACATCTAAATGAAACTTTAATTTAGAGCATTAAATTTTAAACAACCGTCCAGTTTACTTCTGTTACCAATTTTACCTTGTTCCATTGGTATCCTTTCTTAAAGAGAAATCCTTGCTGGGCTCAGGGACGTGCATGTGTCTTTTTAGCTATATGGGAGCAGTGTTTGCAACAATGTTTATAGCAGTTATACATAGTTGCAAACACTGCTGCCATAGATTGATAGACACTTTAACACTCCTAAGCACCTATCAGTCTATCTAGGTTTACTCTTCAACAAAAGATAAAAATAGAACAAAGTAAATTTGCCAATAGGAGTAAAATGTAAAGTTTTTTTTTAACCCCTTAAGGACACAGCTTCAGTTTAATCCATTGTTCCGTGACGGAATAATTCTACCATTAGTCACTAAGGGGTTAAAATTGAATGTTTCATCTGAATCATGAAAGATTAATACGTGGTCAGTTTGTTTCCTAGTAATTGTAACACATTGTTGTGTGTTGATACAGAAATGAGTAATCCCAGTTATAGTATCGCCAGTATTCACACACATTCAGGCGTATCTCATTTTATTGCTTTATAGCTCTTGTGGTTTTTACAAATAGAAGTTTTTTGGCTAACCTGCATCCAGCAAGTCTATCTGCACCATTTTCCAACATATATATATATATATATATATATATATATATACTGTGTGTATATATATATATATATATATATATATATATATATATACACACACATATAAACACATATATACACATGTATATACATATATGCACACATAAACACACACACACACACGTATATATATATATATATATATATATATATATACACACATATAAACACATGTATATACATATATATATATATATATATATATGCACTGGGAAACCAAAAAACTGTATGACTCGCTTTATTGTGGTGGTCTGGAACCAAACCTGCAATATCTCTGAAGTACGCCTAAATATTGGTTGTTACAAAGTTTTTTACTGACCCATCACAAATTAGCTTCTTTCCACAAGTCTTTCAGTAGTTGAACTGGTTGACCTAATAAGAGACTCTTTGTTATATAGTAAAAGATAAGAATATATCATTTTTGTCTGGACCAGATTTTTTTTTTAAATGTCTTCCAGATGTTTAAGCTTTCTTTAATGAATTTGAATAACATTTGGTTTCTTTGTACACGTATAGTCATGCAATTTCAGTCTTTCTCTGAAATAATCATCTGTAGTCCGGGCTTATGAATTCCAGAGCAATAAGTGAGAGTATTTACTCTGTTAGCTTATGGTCTGCTATGAAAAATGATCCTTGTATTTTCATAAAAACAATATAATCTACTATCCATGCGGTAGCTTTAATGTGAAAACCAACATGTCAGTCAAGTCAGCTTTTTCTTTATTATTTTTTCTTTTACTATACTAAATAATATGGCCCCTGATTGCTAATCTTGAAAACGAAGTATGTTTTCGAACTAAATCCCTAAATTTAGTGATTTTTTTTAACAAAAGATTTAAAGGGACATGTTACATACGTGTGAAATCATTTTAAAGTGATGCAGCATAACCGCAAAAGGTGACTAGAAAATATAATCTGCATAGATATTTACTTCAACCTTCCATCAGCTCAGCAGAGTTAGTGTTCTGTAAATTATTATTCAGCTACTCTTTTTATTAACTGTATGGTGAAAAGATAATCAGCCAATCGGCATCATCAGTGCTGAGATAACACTTTGCTTTACTGAGATCTTGTGGGATTTCACCATAATCTAAGGGAGATTTCATAGTAAACTTCCTTAAGGGGACAGTAAACATTGTCAAAGATGTTACATAATTCTGAATCCTTTTTTTTTTTTTTTTTTTTTTTTTTTTTGCATAGAGATGTCCATGTGATATTGTCTGGTAAGCTTTATACAGATATGCTGTATCCCTTTTAATTGATTCAGCATTTTGGGTAACATTTTCCTTTAAGGATCACAAAATATTTCTTTAAAAATAGGGTATGGATTTTTTTTTTTTAAAGGGAAACGTTATCCTTATTGAAAGGAAAGAAAAGGGTTTCCACAATATGCATTTTTTTGAACAAGGAATTTGATGTTTAAGTCTGGATAGTCTTTGGGGCAGAATCAAGTGATCCTAATGAGGGGATCAAATTATCAGTGGTGAGGTTGGCCACTTCTGGCTGGGATTTTGGAAGTACCAGGTTACCCAAGGAGACACTGGATATAGTAAGATGGGTGGTAGAACAAACCTTCCTATTTGGGACAGTCCTGGGAATTGTGGGTTGATTGGGAGCTCTAAAATCGCATTTCTTATGAGTATCCCTTAATGTGATGTGTTTTTGTGCACAATGTTGCAAATAATGAAAATAACTTTTAACCTCTTAACTTTTGTCTAGATGTCTGTAACTGTCACATGGTACTGAGCTTCAAAGGGACAGTCTACTTGACAATTGTTATGGTTAAAAAAAAAAAAAAAAGATAATCCCTTTATTACCCACTTGTCCTAAAGCCCGTTCACACGGGCCATTTTTTGCAGTACAGCGGTCCCACTCCTTGCGCTCTCTCCCTCCCCCTCTCTTTTGCTCTCCTTCCCCCTCTCTTTTGCTCTCTCTCCCCCCTCTCTTTTGCTCTCTCCCCTCTCTTTTGAGCTTTCTCTCCCCCCCTCTCTTTTGAAATCTCTCTCTCCCCCCTCTCTCTTTTGCGCTCTTTCTCTCCCCCTCTCTTTTGCGCTCTTTCTCTCCCCCTCTCTTTTGCTCTCTCTCCCCCTCTCTTTTGCTCTCTCTCTCCCCCTCTCTTTTGAGCTTTCTCTCTCCCCCCTCTCTTTTGAGCTCTCTCTCCCCCCCTCTCTCTCTCCCCCTCTCTTTTGCACTCCCTCTCCCCCCTCTCTTTTGCTCTCTCTCTCCCCCTCTCTTTTGAGCTCTCTATCCCCCCTCTCTTTTGAGCTCTCTATCCCCCCTCTCTTTTGTGCTCTCTCCCCCCTCTTTTGCGCTCTCTTCCCCCTCTCTTTTGCGCTCTCTCTTCCCCCTCTCTCTTTTGCTGTCTCTCTCCCCCCTCTCTTTTGCTCTCTCTCCCCCCCTCTTTTGCTCTCTCTCCCCCCTCTCTTTTGCTCTCTCTCCCCCCTCTCTTTTGAGCTTTCTCTCTCCCCCCTCTTTTTTGAGCTCTCTCTCCCCCCTCTCTTTTGCTCTCTATCTCCCCCCTCTTTTGAGCTCTCTCTCTCTCCCTCTCTTTTGCTGTCTCTCTCCCCCTCTCTCTTTTGCTGTCTCTCCCCCTCTCTCTTTTGCTGTCTCTCTTCCCCTCTCTCTTTTGCCGTCTCTCTTCCCCTCTCTCTTTTGCCCCCTCTCTTTTGCCATCTCTCCCCCTCTCTTTTGCCGTCTCTCTCCCCCTCTCTTTTGCTGTCTCTCTCCCCCCTCTCTTTTGCTGTCTCTCTCCCCCCTCTCTTTTGCTGTCTCTCTCCCCCCTCTCTTTTGCTGTCTCTCTCCCCCCTCTCTTTTGCTGTCTCTCTCCCCCCTCTCTTTTGCTGTCTCTCTCCCCTTCTCTCTTTTGCTGTCTCTCTCCCCTTCTCTCTTTTGCTGTCTCTCTCCCCTTCTCTCTTTTGCTGTCTCTCTCCCCTTCTCTCTCTTGCTGTCTCTCTCCCCTTCTCTCTTTTGCTGTCTCTCTCCCCCCTCTCTTTTGCTGTCTCTCTCCCCCCCCCTCTCTTTTGCTGTCTCTCTCACCTTCTCTCTTTTGCTGTCTCTCTCCCCTTCTCTCTTTTGCTGTCTCTCTCCCCCCTCTCTTTTGCTGTCTCTCTCCCCCCTCTCTTTTGCTGTCTCTCTCCCCCCCTCTCTCCCCCCCACCCCTCTCCCCCATCTCTCTGGCACCCGGCCACGCCCCTTCACGGCCATTCACGCCAGACCACGCCCCCTTCACGCCGGCCATGCTCACGCCCACTTCTGCCGCAGATCAGCAAGGGATTCAAAGGCCAGGTGTGTTTGTCCTCGTGCTGTCTCTACTGCGCATGACAGCTTTGGACAAACACACTTGGCCTTTTATTATATAGTATTACACAGTTTTGCATAACCAACACTGTTATATTAATATAGTTTTTACCTCTATGATTACCTTGTATCTAAGCCTCTGCAGACTGGCCTTTTTAAAGCTTTTTACACCCTTGCATTTTAGCCAATTATTGCTGATTCTTGTCAACCCATTATCATTCTCCATGGGAGGGAGCACAATGGTATCTATATGGCACACATGAACTAGCGCACTCTGGCTGTAGTACAAGATTGTAAAAAGCTAAAATAAAAAGCACTAAGATAAGGGGCGGCCGGCAGGGGCTTAGAAACAGGCAATCTTAGAGGTTATAAAGTATATAGATATAACTACGTTGGTTTTGCAAAGCTGGGGAATGGGTAGCAAAGGCGTAGATTGACCCTTTAAGTACTAAGTTTATGTAAATTAGACAAACTGTGTTTTCTTTATTTGTTGGCAAAATTAAACTAATCTTGTCTGAAACTAATTCATTAACTAAATGAATTAATAAATAAATATGAACATGTGTTAATTTAGTTCTCCTTATCTATTAAATGAACAAACTAAATGACCAAGAATTTTGTATTTTTATTTAGTTAATAAATTAATTTCGGACAAAAATTCATTTTAATACATTAATTTGTTTTGCAAACATATAAAAAAATATTTTTTTTTGCCCAATTAAAGTACAAGTGAAGTGCTAATTTATTGTGTGCCCGTAAACAGGGAAATACGGGCGCACGATAAATAACCAGCCATTACAAGTGCAATTAGCTATCTGAAAATTAACCAGAGGTCAGACCTCTGGTTAATTTTAAAAAAAGTCCCCTAATTGCACACAAAATAAAGTGTAGCGTTAGTGTTTAAATTAAAAAAAAATAGTAGCAGCTTTATTTTTTTAAATAAGAACTGCACAAAGCAGTTTTATGGGATTAAAGTGTGCGGATGTGGGGGTTTTTTAAACAAAAAGCACTGAAAAATTCCTTTACATTGCGGTCTATAGGGACTGTGATTTCACTTATACATACACATATAAACACATAAATATATATGTATATACTCATATTTAAAATTTGCTGCCCATCACTGCATGATTTAGCTCCTTCGCTGCACCAGCTTCAGCGCCCATTTGCATGCACTGGTATTACGAGTAGAGCGCAAATATCGTGCTTGTAAAAGTTCAATTTTGCGCTCCACTCGTAATCTGGCCCTTAATTGTGTATACATACACAGGTGTTCTAAAAACCTGCATACTTTTCAGAGCATGTTTTTTTTTTTTTTTTAGAAGATCTGAGCTGTTTATTATAGACTATTATTTGACTCACAAGCTTAAAAGGGCCAAAATAGTCAAAAAAAAATTGCAATTTTAGGACTATCAACCCTGCTCTACTGTTTGTTTAATGCCACAGAGCACTGCTGGTCTTGATTGGAAAAAGACGCTGATCCAATCAGCTGTGCTAGTTGCGACTAGCGCTGCTGTTTGGATTAGCGGCGGATTCCGCTAAGAGGTTAAACGCACAATAGCGTAGGGTTGATAGTGGAAAAATAACATGCTCTAATAGATGCCTTTTAAAGGGTTAAAGAGCAAAAATGATTTAATATTATCAGTCTAACAATATTTTCTTATCATTTTCCTACATCCTCTATAGAAATTAATTCCATATATAATATTTATATACCCATAATTTTAGGCACTGGTAGTATTATTGTATTGGAGGTATTACTCTTAGTATACGTCAGTTACTGTAAATAACATAAGCGCAATTATAAAATCTGATTTGCACAGAGAAGTAAGCCATTGAAATATGAAAGTGCTGTTAGCACAAAAGTGTTTTCCGTGGCATTTAAAATTTTAATGTATGTCCCTTGTTAGAGAGAAATTATTGATGCAGGCTGAAAAAGCATTTACGATGCTCCAGTAAATCCCTATGGTAAGTGAAGAAACTGATTGCTTAGCTGCCAGAGAGAGTCTGGTTTGTGCATTAGAAGTCAGGGTAGTTTGCAGGAATTTTTTTTTTACAAAGAGGCAAAAAAAGATTGTATCGTTGCTATTGTGCTATGCGAGTTATTGAAAGTGATGTACCGTTGTTACTTTGTGAGCCAAATGTCATTTAAGGATATGTCTACGGTGAGGAATGATGCTACTTTATAGCAAACCAATGAATGGCAAAATACTCTCACTCCTTAAAGAAGAAAGTGTTTTGATTTCAGATTTGGTGAGTTAATTCCCCCCCCTCCAATTTATAGCCGCTTTAGCAGATTGTTAATGCCCACCTGGCTGTGCCTATTTATAGGAAGATTTCAGCTCTATTTTATAATGTGCTTTGGGAAAATTAACTTGAAAGCTGCTTGGATTTCTGTTCATGTTACCAATTAATAGCTTCATTTTGTTTAAACACGTTTTCCCATTTATTAAACATGTAGCATGGTGCCCCCCCCCCCCCCTTTACCAAAAAATAAAAGTGTATTGATCAACATGCAGGGCTGGAAATTTTCATTAGTTGCAGACTAGCAATATACTGCAGTAGGTGAGTATAAACTTTGGCTTTCGACCTATTTTAAATATTGCACTTCATTAAAAGTTAAAGTTAAAAGACAGAACTTTTTAGAGGTGGCTGACAGATCATCCCAGACTCATTGATAATTCACAAACCCTACTGCAGGAGCTCGGGGGCAGGGCTACAGGGCTACACAAGCAATTGCTTATACAGTTGTAAATTCTAGCAGCAGATGTTGCATTACTTGCCCTGAAGGTAGATGTTTTTTTTTTGTTTTTTTTTCCTTAGCATGAATGTGTATTAAAAAAAACAAATATGTGTGTGTATGTGTATATATAGAAACAATAGTATTCAACCTTAGTTCTCGCATCCTGTCTTCTGATGACTATTCCTTGCTTTACCAAGGCTTGTCTTTTGTCCCCACTCATAAATGTGATGCCAAAGACTTACAAGTTGATCTGTTTAGTTTTCAACGCAGCTTAAATTAAGAGATCACTTTAAAAATAGTCCAGCATATGAAAAAAAAAACATTTAAAGTGGGGAGCACTTTTGAGCCTATTAATACACATACCTCCATTAAAACTTTCACACGAATGTGTAATTCAGACATTGCTAAACAAAAGATCTCTAAGATTGGGACTTGGGATAATCTAACACCACTTGAAAGGAGTGCTTTGAAAACTCTAGTAAAGGACAGCACCATTGTGATTAGGGCAGGGCCATTGTGGTGTTAGATTATACACAATACTAAACAGAGGATTTACGTCAGCTTGGTGATATGTTTACCTACCATAAATTAACATTTAATCCCACTAATACTTTTAAACAACAGGTTGACCAATTCTTGGCTTTAGCTCTTAGTGCTAATTTTATAGATGAGGAAGTACACCGTTGTTTGACATTGGATAATCCAATTTGTCCAATACTATATCTGTTACCCAAAATTCATAAATGTTTATCTAACCCCCCAGGACCTCCGATTGTTTCTGCCAGGGGATCCTTGTTTCAACCCTTGGCAGAATATATTGACTACTTTTTACAGCCAGTTACTCAATAACATTGATGATATACAACAGTCTATCTTAGTGACAATGGATGTTGTTAATTTATTTACTATTATCCCACATGTACATGGGTTGGAGATGGTAAGAAGTATCCTGACCAACAATGCTAATTGCACTGGACCCCCCTTTAATTGTTTGATACAACTGATGGAGCGCTGTCTGGTTAAGAACTATTTTCGGTTTGAAAAGAATTTCTATCTTCAAACATCAGGGACTGCGATGGGGTCCAACATGGCCCCTTCGTATGCCAATATTTACATGGCTATGTATGAACAAGAATATATTCATCTTCCAAGTCAGAGTGCCATCAAGTTTTATCGTCGCTATATAGACGACATCCTCTTGATCTGGGGAGGCAGAGCAACTTCCCTATTAGAATGGTTTAATCATCTTAACTCCATTATTTCTACTGTACGGTTCAAAATTGAGAGTGATATTGACAGGATACATTTTCTAGATGTAGAAATCTATAAGAAAGTAACTATAGATGGCCTCAGGCTACATACTACATTTTATAGTAAACCCACAGATAAAAACTCGATTTTGCACTATAGCAGTTTTCATCCACAATTTCAGAAAGCTGGGGTTAGCTCCTCTCAGCTCCTACGTGTTGTCCGTATTAACACCGAGGAGGCTCACAAGAAGAAACAATTGGAAACTATGTCCCAATGGTTTATCAACAGAGGATATCCAGAGTCCATTGTGAGAGCACAATATGAGACAACATGCACTCTCACCCAACAATCTATTACCACTAAACCACTAAGAACAGAGGATAAACATCTGAACTTTATCACAATATATACACCAGCTTCTGGAGCAGTCCAAAGGACTGTTAAACAACACTGGCCGATTATATCTACTGATACAAGTTTACCGTTTGAGGACATCCCTCCACCACGTTTGATATATAAGAGGTCAAGGAATTTGAGAGACCTTTTGGTCAAGACAGATCCAATCCATTGTTATATGAAGAGCACATGGTAACCACCTGGCAAGAAAGGGTGTTATAGATGTGGGAATTGCACAACATGCAATGGAATGATAACAGGCAACCGATTCCATCATCCTCATACTAACGTCAAGATTTACGATTCACCATCGCTTGACGTGCACATCCGATCATGTTATTTATATCATCATTTGCCCATGTTCCCTCTATTACGTTGGGAAAATTGTCACCGTGTTTAGGGAAAGGCTGGTGAATCGTAAATCTGCCATTAGGCTAGCCTTAGAAAAATGCGAATCAGACCAACCGGTCACTCAACATTTCCAGCAAGCAGGACATGCTATCTCTACTATGAGGACCATACTGATAGATCATGTCCCGAAATCCAGACGGGGTGGTGATCGTTCTAAAGCCCTTTTCAGGCTAGAATCAAGGTGGATCCTTTGATTTTACACTATCTTACCAAGGGGACTTAATACAATGGTTGATTACAGCTGTTTCTATAAATATGACTGTGAGCTCCCTCTCGTCAAAACAGTTTCTACCATGTCCTTGAGGCACAATGCTTTTAATTTAGTATTTTATGTGTTTAAATTAGCGCCACTTGTGGATTAGACATGCCAATCATTGCTACATAAACTTTGGTAGTGTCTAGCTATGCTTTACAATGCGCTCCTCTTGTGATGTTTTAATGTGTATTTGATTAGGGTTGTAGGATGTCTGATGCGCCGCGGTTCTGGTCTTGCGCTCACGGCAGCTTGTTTTGTGCTGACATCATGTTTCCATGGCAACGACAGGAAGCTTCACTCCGTTAGCGGGGGGGGGGGGGGGTTTCTAATGTACGGATAGACGACACAGTGAGCTGTGATTTGGTTGACGTGAGCTGTTTACACAGACCCTCAGCGTATCAGATCATTCCTACAAGGATATATTAGGCACTTTGTTTGGGGTATGTTGTTACATGTTGTGTTTCTTATTCATGTGACCAAGGCCTCTGTGTGGGGCCGAAATCTTATGTGTTTGCTTTTGACACAGTAAAGGTTCTCCACAGAGTTCTCCACAGAAAATTTACAGTATACAACAGAAGTGAGTACACCCCTGTGCATCACTGTTCGTTAAGGGATTCTCTGCTTTAGCGCGGGGTCTTGCAGTAAAACCGTGCCATTAGATCCTCCCTCCTGTGTCATTAAGGGGTTAAATATCAAATTATTCAAAATGTTATAACCTTACGGTAATTGAATTACTTCTAAATTTACAGTAGGGTATTAGTTTTTCATTTTTAAGAGCAAAAAGTTTAGTTTTACTATCTGAAAAATACGGACCCCACAATTGGAACTCAATGTAACTAAAGTCACCCTTTCACTACTGAGATTCATTTTTTTTTTCATTTTTTCCGTACTTAATATGTCCTCCTTTATTTTTGATGACAGACTCAATCCTCCTTGGCATGGAGGATACCAGTGTTGCACAATTTTCTGGAGCAATGTTCTTCCATTCTTCAGAGACATTTTTTTTCAGCTGCTCTTTGCTGGAGGGGCTGTGTTGCTCAAACCTTTCTCTTTAAAATATCCCAAAGGTGTTTAATTGGATTCAAGTCAGGTGACATACTTGGCCACGTCATAGTTTTTACTTTTTTGTTCTTTAGAAACTCTGTTTTGATTTTGGTAGTGAGCTTTGGATCATTATCATGCTGGAATATCCCTCTTCTGCCAAAACTTCTGGAGACTGTGAGTATTTTGGTATATGCACAGGCATTCATGATGCCATCTATAAATGTCATCTCCTCAACACCTTTTGCACTCATGCTACCCCATATCATCAGACTCACTGGCATTCATGGTGTCATCTATAAATGTCATCTCCCCAACATTTTTTACCCTCATGCAGCCCCATTCCATCACACTCCCACTTCTGTGCTTTACTGTTGGGACTACACATTCACTGTAATAATCCTGGCCAGGTTCACACCAAACATGTTGGACCCCATCTGAGCTGAACAAATGTATCTTGGTTTCATCTGACAAAAGAATGTGCTCCCAATATTCATCAGGTTTCTTTAGCAAAGTTTAATCTTGCAATTTTGTGCCGAAGATCAAGCAAGGTTTTGTTTTCTTGGACGCGGTCTATAGAGGTTGACATTATGCAATAACTGTCTGAGCTGTCACAGAAACTCCAATTTCCATTGATAACTCCTGAGCCAAGTCTGAAGCACTTGCCCATCTGTTTTTCAGAGCTAGATTGTGCAAGTAGCGCACTGTCCGTGGCATCATTTTAGCAGTGATTAGTGGTACTATGGCTTGCTCTATACCTCCTGATTACTGCTACAACTGTGTTTCAACTGATTTTTAGTTGGTCACTGATCTTTCTGTATCCATTTCTATTTTTGTGAAGTCTCACAATCTGATTTTTCAATTTCTCAGGCAATTCTTTTCCACATGGAGCCATGATGCAGACGTGCAGATAGACACAACCAGTAGGTCCAGAACTTAGAAAGTTCTGGTGTTCACAGTCCATATTATAACCATGTGCATGTAGTTAGGCTAATTGGAAATGACATGTGTACTCAATTTTGTTTCAATTATCTAACTAACGTGTGTCAGTCATCACAGGTGGATTCACTTTTGTTGCACTAAGTTTCTACTTTAGGGCCTGTATTTCCAATATAGTCTTTTTAAAGTATTTGTTTTTGATTGATTATAAGAGGAAATGCAATTATTGATCAATTATACAATTTTGTATCATTTGACATGTAAGGGATGTTGGACAGGGGTTGTTACGGTTACCCTTAGTCTCGCTGAGAGATGGACCGCTTAGTAGCCTGGATTCCTATTGCTGAAGAGGGGAGAAACTGCTTTCCACAGTATTCTATATGAGTCTCGCAAATGTAGAATAATCCCCCTTAGCTGTAGTACAGCTAGGATACCCTTCTGCCCACAAAAATGAGTCAACGCTGCGATTGAGGGACAACCAAGAACTGAGGACTGGGATGCCCAGCCTGCTTTTTATTTAGGTTACATGCACACAGGGCACTCCCAGGGGGGGAAGCATAAAATCCCCCATCACACATTTAGACAAAGCCCTTGGACAGGCCACCGCAGATAACAAGTACACACAAGAAAACAATTGAGTCCTTCTTATCACCTAGCAGTGAATGCTTATCACAAACTTAATTACAGTACACAATATGCTAGGAAACCTGCCTCAGAAAATAGTTTTCTCAAAACTGAACAGAGTTAACCCTTTATGAAATGATACTTGTTACAGTTTTCTTGGAGCCCTTCTTAGGCGCTGGCTTGGCTGGTTCAGGCATTGCTGCTGGGAAATAAGTTTCTTCACAACAAAATAACTAATGCTTCTGTAACAGTGCTCCCTTTCTGTGGAACACTCTGGCAGACACGGTCTGACCCCTTTTCGGGGCAGACTAAGGCTGTCCAGACCGCTGGTTATGCGGGGCTGAGGTCGGTTTGTCTGGACAACCCGTCGGCGTTGCCATTCTGTTTCCCAGGTCTGTAAGTAATGGTGAAATTGAAGGGTTGCAACGATAAACTCCAACGTAATAGCCTGCCATTATCTCCAGAGACCCGGTTCAGCCACACCAACGGGTTATGGTCGGTGACCAGAGTGAACTCCTGCCCATATAAATAGGGAGTCAATTTCTTTAATGCCCACACCAAAGCCAAACACTCCTTTTCGACCGCTGCATAGCTGACTTCGCGGGGCAGGAGCTTCCGGCTGATGTAGGCAACTGGATGCTCCCCTCCATCTTCGCCTACTTGGCTGAGGACGGCTCCCAGCCCGAACATGGAAGCATCTGTATGGACGATAAAACGTTTGTTAAGGGCTGGAGCCGCCAAGACAGGAGCGTTAATTAGAGCATTTTTGAGAGCCTGGAAAGCCGTTTCACAGTGGGGAGACCACAGGACCTGTCGAGGTAAGTTCTTCTTGGTCAAGTCAGTCAGGGGTTTGGCAAGTGTGCTGTAGTCTGGTACGAACCGTCTATAGTACCCTGCCGTGCCCAGGAAGGCTAGGACCTGAGTCTTAGTGATGGGGGTGGGCCAATTGGCGACAGCTTCTATCTTGGCCGGCTCTGGTCGCTGCTTTCCACACCCCACCCGGTGACCCAGGTACTGTACCTCGGCCATCCCAAAGTGGCATTTTTCTGGCTTCAGAGTCAGGCCAGCAGCCCGGATCTGATCCAGAACCATTCCCACATGAGCTAAGTGGTCCTCCCAGGACTCACTGTGGATCGCTATGTCGTCCAGGTAGGCGCAAGCAAAACTCTGGAAGCCATCCAGGAGCCTATCCACCAAGCGCTGGAATGTAGCTGGGGCATTCTTCATCCCAAACGGCATTACCCTAAACTGATATAAGCCGAATGGGGTGACGAATGCCGACTTGGGGATAGCCTCCGGGGCCAGGGGAATCTGCCAGTAACCTTTGCAGAGGTCAATAGTGGTCAGGTAATTTCCCCTGGCTATACGATCGAGTAGCTCGTCTACCCTGGGCATAGGGTAAGCGTCCGTCACGGTCTTTTCATTGAGCCTCCGATAGTCTACGCAGAACCGGGTGGTCCCATCTTTCTTGGGCACCAAGACAACTGGGGAGGCCCAGGGACTATCGGAGGGCTCAATTACCCTGAGTTGGAGCATCTCATCGATCTCCTTCTTCATTCCTATCCTAACTGCTTCGGGGATTCGGTACGGAGCCTGGCGCAAGGGAGCTTGTCCCGGAGTATCTACCTGGTGGGTGGTTAAAGTAGTGTACCCTGGCTTCGGGGAGAAGGTGAGGTGTTTGGACTGTAGGAGTTGGTTGAGCTGCTCCCTTTCAGTGGGGCTAAGTCGGTCTCCTATCTGAACCTGAGCCACTATACCTGTGGGGAGACTCTTTTCTAATAGGTCTGGAATGGGTAGACTGTCGGGGCCTTCCTGAGGGGAACAACATACGGCCGTCACGTTCTCTGGTCGCTCAAAATATTCCTTGAGCATGTTTACATGGAATGTCTTTCTAAGATTGTTGTCGTGGCAGCTAGCTATCACATAAGTGGTGTCTCCCCTTTTCTCTACGATCTGGTAGGGGCCCTGCCAGGACGCCTGCAATTTGTCTGTCTTCACCGGCTTAAGTACTAACACCTTTTGTCCTATGGTAAAGATTCTCTTTCGGGCCCCCCGATCGTACCATACTTTCTGTCTTCTCTGGGCCGACTGGAGATTAGCCCGCACGGATTTGGCTAATTGCTCCATTCGGTCCCTGAGTTCCAGCACGTATGGCACAATGGGGACACCGTCAGTCTCCATCTCTCCCTCCCAGTGCTCCCGGATCAGGTTTAGGGGTCCCCGTACCTTTCTTCCGTAGAGCAACTCGAAGGGAGAGAACCCTGTCGTTTCCTGGGGCACCTCCCGATAAGCAAAAAGGAGGTGCGGCAGGAAGCGTTCCCAGTCTCGGTATTCCTGAGTGAACGTCTTGAGCATTTGCTTGAGGGTCCCATTGAACCTCTCACACAGCCCGTTCGTCTGGGGGTGGTATGGGGAGCTCAGGAGGGACTTAATTTTGCAAACCTGCCAGAGTTGTTGGGTCAATTCAGCCGTAAATTGGGTGCCTCGGTCGGATAGGATTTCTTTTGGAAATCCTACCCGGGAGAACACCTGTACTAGTGCATTCGCTACCGTATCCGCTTGTATGTTGGATAGGGCGACAGCCTCTGGGTACCTGGTAGCGTAGTCCACTACGGTAAGAATGTAGCGCTTACCGGAGGGACTAGGGGTAGCCAGTGGTCCCACTAGGTCAATAGCAACCCGGCTGAAGGGTTCCTCTACAATGGGCATATTTACTAGATGGGCTTTAGGGTGATCGCCTCGCCTTCCTACTCGTTGACACACATCGCAGGTGTTACAGTAAGTTCTAACGTCAGCGTGTACCCCTGGCCAAAAGAACGTGTGAGTAATGCGGTGTAGGGTACGGGTTACAGCTAGGTGGCCTGCTAAGGGGATGTCGTGGCCTATCTTGAGGATTTCTTGACGGTATTTGTGGGGCACTACCAGCTGTCGCCTACGCTGTCCCCTTTTCTCTGTCCAGCGGTATAGTTTCCCTTTTTCCCATAAGAATGTTTCATTATCTGCCCCGCCCCCTCCGGTCTCTGCTCGTTCCCGGTACTTTTGTAAGGTCGGGTCAGTCTTAGACTCTGTCTCGAAAGCATCTGGGGTGTCCCAGGGTATGGGGCCTAACATGTCAGGCAAGGTCGGGGTAGGTCTTACCTGTGTCTCCCGCACTGGTGAGAGTTCTCGCTCCGTCCGGGCTTGGGCCCGTGTAGTCACTGGGTCCGCCTCGTTGTTGCATACTGGAGCATAGGCAGAAGTCATGGGGCCCAAATCATTGCCCAGTAGTACTTCGGCAGGTAAATTATCCATTATGCCCACGTTCACAGCCCCCTTTCCCGCTCCCCAATCAAGATGCACTTTAGCTGTTGGAATTTTGTACACATCCCCCCCCGCCACTCTAACGGCCACAGTCTGTCCAGATCGCTTGTGCTCCGGCACCAAATGACTCTGTACCAGCGTGATAGTAGCCCCTGTGTCTCTCAATCCCTCGGTAGATCGCCCCTCGAGCCATACCTTCTGCCGATGGTGCTGGCGGTTATCTGAGGCAGCATATACAGGGTCCGCCTCGTGAAGCGGCCCCAAATATTCCTCCATAGGGGCCTCTTGGTTAACACAGAGGGTCCGGGCCGGACGATATGCCCCAGAGGGGTAATTGTAATTCCTGGGTGTCTGGTGCGTATTAAGGGGGCAGCTAGCCATGAAATGCCCTGGTTGCTTGCATCGGTGGCAAGTCGGTCTGGGACGCTCAGAGCTGTTATTGGGTGGTCCTGAGTGTCGGGCGGGCCCTGCGGGCACCGGGGCTCGGAATTCAGCACGAGGGGGTGCACGGTAAACCTCTCTGGGTTCGTGAAGACGGGAGTCATAATGTTCATCGGCCAATTTGGCTGCTTCTTCTAAGGTAGAAGGTCGCCTGTCTCGCAGCCATTCCTTCCCTTGCTGTTCCATGCCATTATAAAAATGTTCTAAGAGAAACAATTGTAAAATTTCCTCACCAGTCACCGCTTTACTTCCGCTCATCCAGTGATTTGCTGCTCTCCGCATTCGGTGCGCCCATTCCATATGGGTATCGTTAGGCTTCTTTTTCGTGCCCCGAAACTGTCGGCGATACGCGTCCGGAGTTACTGCATACCGTCGCAACAGTGTCTCCTTAACTAGCTCATACTGTGTCACTTCCTCAGCACCCAGAGTACGAAAGGCTTCCAGGGCTCGCCCGGATAGTTTCCCAGACAATATCGTGGGCCACTCCCTGTTGGGAATCTGGTGCAGGGCACATTGCCTTTCGAAGTCCGCCAAATATTCATCAATCCCTGTCTCGCTCTCTAGGAAGGGTCGAAATGCCGCATAGGGTATCTTGGGCCTCCCAGCATTTTCGACAGGGATGATTACCTGCGGGGCTTCAGCATTGCGGTGTGCGTTCGCTAGGTTGAGTTCGTGGGCTCGAGTCTCTCGTATATCCTTGTCCGCTTCCGCCATCAACTGCTGTACCAATTCCATGGAGGGGTTCGGCCCGTACAGTGAGAGCCTCTCCCGAACAATCCTGGTTTTTTCGTCACTAATCGTGGTCGGTGTTTCCGCCATTGTGAAGCTCTGATCCAGTTCGGTCAATTCTGCGATCAGCTCTCTCCTCGGCCGGTTGCTGGCGTACCCCCCTCTGCTTTCAAGTAAATCCTTTAGGGTTGTACGCTTCAATTTTTCGTAAGCGCTCTCCATCCGTTCTGTACCTCTCCTAGGAAATCCAGGAAAAATCCCACCGCTGCCACCAAATGTTACGGTTACCCTTAGTCTCGCTGAGAGATGGACCGCTTAGTAGCCTGGATTCCTATTGCTGAAGAGGGGAGAAACTGCTTTCCACAGTATTCTATATGAGTCTCGCAAATGTAGAATAATCCCCCTTAGCTGTAGTACAGCTAGGATACCCTTCTGCCCACAAAAATGAGTCAACGCTGCGATTGAGGGACAACCAAGAACTGAGGACTGGGATGCCCAGCCTGCTTTTTATTTAGGTTACATGCACACAGGGCACTCCCAGGGGGGGAAGCATAAAATCCCCCATCACACATTTAGACAAAGCCCTTGGACAGGCCACCGCAGATAACAAGTACACACAAGAAAACAATTGAGTCCTTCTTATCACCTAGCAGTGAATGCTTATCACAAACTTAATTACAGTACACAATATGCTAGGAAACCTGCCTCAGAAAATAGTTTTCTCAAAACTGAACAGAGTTAACCCTTTATGAAATGATACTTGTTACAGTTTTCTTGGAGCCCTTCTTAGGCGCTGGCTTGGCTGGTTCAGGCATTGCTGCTGGGAAATAAGTTTCTTCACAACAAAATAACTAATGCTTCTGTAACAGGGGTGTACTCAGTTCTGTTGTATTCTCTCTCTCTCATATATATAGATATTTATATTTATATATATATATATATATATATATATATATATATATATATATATAATGTGAGGTCATGCGGGGAAAAGGAAGTAAGTGATGAGTTCCCTCTCCTTTCTGTCCTGCCGTGTCAGCTGGGACCTTGAGTGCAGTGTTTACCGCTGTCCATTTCTAAATGCCAGTTTACATGTCATGTTGCAAAGGAAACCATGTTTCTTTTATGTAATTGGCAAGAGTCCATGAGCTAGTGACGTATGGGATATACAATCCTACCAGGAGGGGCAAAGTTTCCCAAACCTCAAAATGCCTATAAATACACCTCCCACCACACCCACAACTCAGTTTTACAAACCTTGCCTCCTATGGAGGTGGTGAAGTAAGTTTGTGCTTGGTTTTTATGATTTCTTCTATGATAAGTGCTTCTAAGCATTCTGAAGCCCAATTCCTCTCAGAGTACAGTGTTTGTCAGAGGGATGTGAAGAGAGTATCGCCTATTTATTTTTATGGTTTCTCTCACGGGAAATCTTTTCAAGGGTTCTCTGTTATCGGTCGTAGGGATTCATCTCCTACCTCCCTTTTCAGATCGACGGTATACTCTTATTCCATTACCTCTGCTGATAGTTTTCAGTGCTGGTTTTGCTATCTGCTATATGTGGATGGATGTCTCGGTAAGTATGTATCATTATTTAAGACACTCTCCGCTATGGTTGGCGCTTTATGTATTTTTATAAAGTTCTAAATATATGTGTTTACTCATATTTGCCATGAGTCAGGTCTATGTATATTTCTTTCATGTAATTGGCAAGAGTCCATGAGCTAGTGACGTATGGGATATACAATCCTACCAGGAGGGGCAAAGTTTCCCAAACCTCAAAATGCCTATAAATACACCCCTCACCACACCCACAATTCAGTTTTACAAACTTTGCCTCCTATGGAGGTGGTGAAGTAAGTTTGTGCTAAGATTTCTACGTTGATATGCGTTTCTCAGCATTTTTTGAAGCCTGATTCCTCTCAGAGTACAGTAAATGTCAGGGGGATGTGAAGGGAGTATCACCTATTGAATGCAATGGTTTTCCTCAAGGGGATCTATTTCATAGGTTCTCTGTTATCGGTCATAGAGATTCATCTCCTACCTCCCTTTTCAGATCGACAATATACTCTCATATACCATTACCTCTACTGATAGCCAAACCAGTACTGAAACGGTTATCTGCTATATGTGGATGGGTGTCTTTTGGTAAGTATGTTTTCATTACTTAAGACACTCTCAGCTATGGTTTGGCACTTTATGTATTTATATAAAGTTTTAAATATATGTATTGTACTTATATTTGCCATAATTCAGGTTTTCAGTATATTTCCTTTTATATAGGACTATTCTAGTCTCTTTTTCAAATTGACTGTCTTTTAAATTCGCAGGCAGAATTCGGCTCGCGAGGGCGCAAAATGCAAAAGTTTATTGCGTCATTCTTGGCGCGAACTTACGTTCATTGACGCAAATTCGTCATTTCCGGCGTCTTAGTTGACACTGAGTCCTTCACAAGGTTGCGTCATCTATGATGCAAGTGTGACGTTTTTGGCGCCAAAAAATATTTTTCTGTTTGTTTTGCATCATACTTGGCGCCAAATATTTTCATTATTTAAGACCCCATTTTCTCTTGTAAGGTGTATCCAGTCCACGGATCATCCATTACTTGTGGGATATTCTCATTCCCAACAGGAAGTTGCAAGAGGACACCCACAGCAGAGCTGTAATATAGCTCCTCCCCTAACTGTCATAGCCAGTCATTCTCTTGCAACTCTCAACAAGCTAGGACGTTGTAGGAGAGAGTGGTTAAATATAGCTAGTTTATTTTCTTCAATCAAAAGTTTGTTATTTTTAAATAGTACCGGTGTTGTGCTATTTTATCTCAGGCAGTAAATAGAAGAAGAATCTGCCTGAGGTTTCTATGATCTTAGCAGGTTGTAACTAAGATCCATTGCTATTCTCACATATGTCTGAGGGGATTACACAGATGAGGTAACTTCAGCGAGAGAATGGCGTACAGTTTATTCTGCTATCAGGTATGTGCAGTTATAATTTTTTCTAGAGATGGAAAACACTAGAAAATGCTGCTGATACCGGATTAATGTAAGTTAAGCCTGAATACAGTGATTTAATAACGACTGGTATCATGCTTACTCCCAGGGGTAATACCCTTATGATATTTACAATATAAAACGTTTGCTGGCATGTTTAATCGTTTTTATATATGCTTTGGTGATAAAACTTTATTGGGGCCTAGTTTTTTCAACATGGCTGGCTTAAATTTTGACTAGAAACAATTTCCACTGTTGTAGTATAAAAGTTACAGTTGGTGCAGTTAAAATTACAAACGGTGACATCCAGCTTCCCTCAAAGGCCCTCTGAATGCTATAGGACATCTCTAAAGGGCCCAAAGGCTTTCCAAAGTCGTTTATTGGGGAAGGTAGGGACACAGCTTGCTGTGGCAGTTGGTTGTGACTGTTAAAAAACGTCTATTTCGTTTTTTTGATCCGTTTTTTGAACTAAGGGGTTAATCATCCATTTGCAAGTGGTTGCAATGCTCTGTTAGCCTATTATACACACTGTAAAAATTTCGTTTGATTTACTGCATTTTTTCACAGTTTTTCAAATTCTGACAAAATCTGTTTGTGGTTCCCAAAAAAGAGGGGACCTTCAGACCAATTTTGGATCTAAAGATCTTAAACAAATTCCTCAAAGTTCCGTTGTTCAAGATGGAAACTATTCGTACCATCCTACCACTGATCCAGGAGGGTCAATATATGACTACAGTGGATCTAAAGGATGCTTATCTTCACATTCCGATACACAAAGATCATCATCGGTTTCTCAGGTTTGCCTTTTAAGACAGGCATTACCAGTTGTAGCTCTTCCCTTGGGATTAGCTACAGCCCCAAGAATCTTTACAAAGGTTCTAGGGTCACTTATGGCGGTCCTAAGGCCGCGGGGCATAGCAGTAGCCCCTTATTTAGACGACATCCTGATACAGGCGTCAAACTTCCAAATTGCCAAGTCTCATACGGACGTAGTACTAGCATTTCTGTGGTCGCATGGGTGGAAAGTGAACGAGGAAAAGAGTTCTCTATCCCCACTCACAAGAGTTTCCTTTCTAGGGACTCTGATAGATTCTGTAGAAATGAAAATTCACCTGACGGAGTCCAGGTTATCAAAGCTTCTAAATTCTTGCCGGGTTCTTCATTCCATTCCGCGCCCTTCGGTGGTTCAGTGTATGGAAGTAATCGGCTTAATGGTAGCGGCAATGGACATAGTGCCGTTTGCACGCTTACATCTCAGACCGCTGCAACTATGCATGCTCAGTCAGTGGAGCGGGGATTACACAGATTTGTCCCCTCAACTGAATCTGGACCAAGAGACCAGGGATTCTCTTCTCTGGTGGCTATCTCGGGTCCATCTGTCCAAAGGTATGACCTTTCGCAGGCCAGATTGGACAATTGTTACGACAGATGCCAGCCTTCTAGGTTGGGTGCAGTCTGGAACTCCCTAAAGGCTCAGGGATCATGGACTCAGGAGGAGTCTCTCCTTCCATTAAATATTCTGGAACTAAGAGCGATATTCAAGGCTCTTCAGGCTTGGCCTCAGTTAGCAACTCTGAGGTACATCAGATTTCAGTCGGACAACATCACGACTGTAGCTTACATCAACCATCAAGGGGGAACGAGAAGTTCCCTAGAGATGTTAGAAGTTTCAAAAATAATTTGCTGGGCAGAGATTCACTCTTGTCACCTATCAGCTATCCATATTCCAGGTGTAGAGCACTGGGAGGCGGATTTTCTAAGTCGTCAGACTTTTCATCCGGGAGAGTGGGAACTCCATCCGGAGGCATTTGCACAACTGATTCATCGTTGGGGCAAATTAGAACTGGATCTCATGGCGTCTCGCCAGAACGCCAAGCTTCCGTGTTACGGATCCAGGTCCAGGGATCCCAAGGCGACACTGATAGATGCTCTAGCAGCGCCCTGGTCTTTCAACCTGGCTTATGTGTTTCCACCGTTTCCTCTGCTCCCTCGACTGATTGCCAAGATCAAGCAGGAGAGAGCATCGGTGATTCTGATAGCACCTGCGTGGCCACGCAGGACCTGGTATGCAGATCTAGTGGACATGTCATCCTTTCCACCATGGTCTCTGCCTCTGAAACAGGACCTTCTACTTCAGGGTCCTTTCAACCATCCAAATCTAATTTCTCTGAGGCTGACTGCCTGGAGATTGAACGCTTGATTTTATCAAAGCGTGGCTTCTCCGAGTCAGTTATCGATACCTTAAGACAGGCACGAACACCTGTCACCAGGAAAATTTACCAAAAGGTATGGCGTAGATATCTTTATTGGTATGAATCCAAGGGTTTCTCATGGAGTAAGGTCAGGATTGCTAGGATATTATCTTTTCTCCAAGAAGGTTTGGAAAAAGGATTGTCAGCTAGTTAAGCGTCTGGCAGATGTTCCAGACGTTCAGGCATTTTGTCAGGCTTTAGTTAGAATCAAGCCTGTGTTTAAACCTGTTGCTCCACCATGGAGCTTAAACTTGGTTCTTAAGGTTCTTCAAGGAGTTCCGTTTGAACCTCTTCATTCCATAGATATCAAGCTTTTATCTTGGAAAGGATAAGGTAGTCCTGCGTACCAAACCTGGGTTCTTACCTAAGGTGGTATCTAACAAGAATATCAATCAAAAGATTGTTGTTCCATCCTTGTGTTACACAATTTGGACGTGGTCCGTGCTTTAAAGTTTTACTTACAAGCTACTAAAGATTTTCGTCAAACATCTGCTTTGTTTGTTGTCTACTCTGGACAGAGGAGAGGTCAAAAGGCTTCGGCAGCCTCTTTTTCTTTTTGACTAAGAAGCTTAATCCGCTTAGCCTATGAGACTGCTGGACAGCAACCTCCTGAAAGGATTACAGCTCATTCCACTAGAGCTGTGGCTTCCACTTGGGCCTTTAAAAATGAGGCTTCTTTTGATCAGATTTGCAAGGCGACGACTTGGTCTTCGCTTCATATTTTTTCAAAATTTTACAAATTTCATACTTTTGCTTCTTAGGAGGCTATATTTGGGAGAAAGGTTTTACGGGCAGTGGTTCCTTCCATTTAAGTTCCTGCCTTGTCCCTCCCTTCATCCGTGTACTTTAGCTTTGGTATTGGTACCCCACAAGTAATGGATGATTTGTGGACTGGATACACCTTACAAGAGAAAACACAATTTATGCTTACCTGATAAATTTATTTATCTTGTGGTGTATCCAGTCCACGGCCCGCCCTGTCATTTTAAGGCAGGTAATTTTTAAATTTAAACTACAGTAACCACTGCACCCTATGGTTCCTCCTTTCTTGGCTTGTTTTCGGTCGAATGACTGGCTATGACAGTTAGGAGAGGAGCTATATTACAGCTCTGCTGTGGGTGTCCTCTTGCAACTTCCTGTTGGGAATGAGAATATCCCACAAGTAATGGATGATCCATGGACTGGATACACCACAAGAGAAATAAATTTATCAGGTAAGCATAAATTGTGTTTTTATTTGCCTCTTGCCTTTTTTTCTATGTCAAAGGGCTATACTGTTTGCATTTTTTCCCATTCCTGAAACTGCCATATAAGGAAATTGATAATTTTGCTTTATAAGTTGTTTTTTTCTCTTACATTTGCAAGATGTCTCAATCTGATCCTGTCTCAGAATTCACTGTTGGATCCCAGCTGCCTGATAACTGTTCTACCAAAGCTAAGTGCATTTGTTGTAAACTTGTGGAGATTATACCTCCAGCTGTGGTTTGTAATAGTTGTCATGATAAACTTTTACATGCAGAAAATGTATCCATCAGTAGTAGTTCATTACCTGTTGCTGTTCCCTCAACATCTAATGTACAAGATATACGTGTAAATTTAAAAGAATGTATTTCTGATTCTATTCAGAAGGCTTTGTCTGCCATCCCGCCTTCTAATAAACGTAAAAGGTCTTTTAAAACTTCTCATAGAGTTGATGAAATTTCAAATGACCGGCAACATACTGATTTATCCTTATCTGATGAGGATCTATCTGATTCAGAAGATCCTGCCTCAGATATTGACACTGACAAATCCTCTTATTTATTCAAAATGGAGTATATTCGTTCTTTATTATTTTAAAAAAAATTCTTTTGTAATTCAGCATGCAGTTTTAAGCAACTTTCTAATTTACTCCTATTATCAATTTTTATTTGTTCTCTTGCTATCATTATTTGAAAAAGAAGGCATCTAAGCTTTTTTTTGGTTTCAGTACTCTGGACTGCACTTTTTTATTGGTGGATGAATTTATCCACCAATCAGCAAGGACAACCCAGGTTGTTCACCAAAAATGGGCCGGCATCTAAACTTACATTCTTGCATTTCAAATAAAGATACCAATAGAATAAAGAAAATTTGATAATAGGAGTAAATTAGAAAGTTGCTTAAAATGTCATGCTCAATCTGAATCACAAAAGAAAAATTTTGGGTGCAGTGTCCCTTTAATATTAAAACTAGTAAATGTTTAAATTCTGTTTGTAAACCTCCTGTGATTATTCCAGAGGTTTTTCCAGTTCCTGATGCTATTTCTGATATGATTTCTAAAGAATGGAATAGGCCTGATACTTCTTCTATTCCTTCTTCAAGGTTTAAAAAATTGTATCCTTTCCCAGCAGTTAGATTGGAGTTTTGGGAAAAGATCCCCAAAGTTGATGGGGCTATCTCCACTCTTGCTAAACGTACTACTATTCCTACGGAAGATAGTACTTCTTTTAAAGATCCTTTAGATAGGAAACTTGAATCTTATCTAAGGAAGGCTTATTTATATTCAGGTCATCTTCTTAGGCCTGCAATTTCTTTGGCTGATGTTGCAGCTGCTTCAACTTTTTGGTTGGAAACTTTAGCGCAACAAGTATCAGATGATGATTTGTCTAGCATTTTTAAGTTGATTCAACATGCTAATAATTTCATTTGTCATGCCATTTTTGATATCATCAAAATTGATGTTAGATATATGTCTTTAGCTATTTTAGCTAGAAGAGCTTTGTGGCTCAAATCTTGGAATGCTGATATGACTTCTAAATCCAGATTGCTTTCTCTTTCTTTCCAAGGTAATACATTATTTGGTTCTCAGTTGGATTCAATAATTTCAACTCACACTGGGGGGGAAGGGAGTTTTTTTGCCTCAGGATAAAAAACCTAAAGGTAAATCTAAAGCTTCTAACCGTTTTCATTCCTTTCGAAATAATAAGGAGCAGAAATCTAATCCTTGCCCAAAGGAATCTTTTTCCAATTGGAAGCCTTCCTCAAATTGGAATAAATCCAAGCCGTTTAAGAGATCAAAGCCAGCCTCCAAGTCCGCATGAAGGTGCGGCCCTCATTCCAGCTCAGCTGGTAGGGGGCAGATTAAAATTCTTCAAAGATGTTTGTATCAGTTCAGTCCAAAATCATTAGATTTAGAGTATTGTCTCTCAGGGGTACATAATGGGATTCAGAGTAAGACCACCTGTGAGAAGATTTTTTCTCTCACGCATTCCAGCAAACCCAGTAAAGGCTCAGGCTTTCCTGAAGTGTGTTTCACCTGGAGTTATCAGGGGTAATCATTCCAGTTCCGTTTCAGGAACAGGGCCTGGGGTTTTATTCAAATCTATTCATTGTCCCAAAGAAAGAAAATTCATTCAGACCAGTTTTGGATCTAAAGATTTTGAATCGATATGTAAGAGTACCAACTTTCAAGATGGTGACTATAAGAACTATTCTGCCTTTTGTTCAGCAAGGGCATTATATGTCCATAATAGACTTACAGGATGCATATCTTCATATTCCGATTCATCCGGATCACTATCCGTTCCTGAGATTCTCTTTTCTAGACAAGCATTACCAATTTGTTGCTCTTCCTTTTGGCCCAGCAACAGCTCCAAGAATCTTTTCAAAGGTTCTCGGTGCCCTACTCTCTGTAATCAGAGAGCGGGGTATTGCAGTGTTTCCTTATTTGGACGATATCTTGGTACTAGCTCAGTCTTTACGTTCTGCAGAATCTCACATGAATCAACTAGTGTTGTTTCTTCAAAGACATGGTTGGAGGATCAATTTACCAAAAAGTTCTTTGATTCCTCAGACAAAGGTAACCTTTTTAGGTTTCCAGATAGATTCAGTGTCCATGACTTTGTCTCTAACAGACAAGAGACGTTTGAAATTGGTTGCAGCCTGTCAGAACCTTCAGTCTCAGTCATTCCCTTCAGTAGCTATATGCATGGAAGTTTTAGGTCTTATGACTGCAGCATCAGACGCGATCCCCTTTGCTTGTTTTCATATGAGACCTCTCCAGCTTTGTATGCTGAATCAATGGTGCAGGGATTATACAAGGATATCACAATTAATATCCTTAAATCCCAATGTTCGACTTTCTCTGACTTGGTGGTTAGATCACCATCGTATAATTTTAGGGGCCTCTTTTGTTCATCCAACCTGGACTGTGATCACAACAGATGCGAGAGAACCATTCATTTGTTTTCAGACAGTCAATATCACAACTGTGGCATATGCCAATCATCAGGGTGGAACTCACAGTCCTCAAGCTATGAAAGAAGTATCTCGGATACTTGTTTGGGCGGAATCCAGCTCCTGTCTAATTTCTGCGGTTCATATCCCAGGTATAGACAATTGGGAAGCGGATTATCTCAGTCATCAGACTTTACATCCGGGAGAATGGTCTCTTGACCCAGATGTGTTTTCTCAGATAGTTCAGATGGTGGGGGCTTCCAGAAATAGATCTGATGACTTCTCATCTAAACAAGAAACTTCCCAGGTACCTGTCCAGGTCCAGGGATCCTCAGGCGGAAGCAGTGGATGCGTTGACACTTCCTTGGTGTTATCAACCTGCTTATGTTTTCCCGCCTCTAGTTCTTCTTCCAAGAGTGATCTCCAAAATCATCATGGAGCAATCGTTTGTGCTGCTGGTGGCTTCAGCATGGCCTCACAGGTTTTGGTATGCGGATCTTGTTTGGATGTCCAGTTGCCAACCTTGGCCACTTCCATTAAGGCCAGACCTTCTATCTCAAGGTCCTTTTTTCCTTCAGGATCTCAAATCATTAAATTTGAAGATATGGAAATTGAACGCTTAGTGCTTAGTCATAGAGGTTTCTCTGATTCAGTGATAAATACTATGTTGCAGGCTTGTAAATCTGTTTCTAGAAAGATTTATTATCGAGTTTGGAAGACTTATATTTCATAGTGTTCTTCTCATAAATTCTCCTGGCATTCTTTTAGAATTCCTAGAATTTTACAGTTTCTTCAAGATGGTTAGGATAAAGGTTTGTCTGCAAGTTCCTTGAAAGGACAAATCTCTGCTCTTTCTATTTTATTCCACAGGAAAATTGCTAAACTTCCTGATATTCATTGTTTTGTACAGGCTTTGGTTCGTATCAAGCCTGTCATTAAATCAATCTCTCCTCCTCGGAGTCTTAATTTGGTTTTGCAGGCTTTGCAGGTTCCTCCATTTGAGCCTATGCATTCTTTGGACATTAAACTACTTTCCTGGAAGTGTTGTTCCTTTTGGCCATCTCTTCTGCTAGAAGAGTTTCTGAATTATCTCACTTGTGAATCTCCTTTTCTAATTTTTCATCAGGATAAGGCAGTTTTGTGGACTTCATTTAAATTCTTACCTAAGGTTGTGAATTCTAACAACATTAATAGAGAAATTGTTGTCCCTTCTTTGTGTCCTAATCCTAAGAATTCTTTGGAGAGATCTTTACATTCTTTGGATGTGGTGAGAGCTCTGAAATATTATGTTGAAGCCACTAAAGATTTCAGGAAGACTTCTAGTCTATTCGTTTTCTTTTCTTGTTCCAGGAAAGGTCAGAAGGCTTCTGCTGTTTCTTTGGCATCGTGGTTAAAGCTTTTGATTCATCAAGCTTATTTGGAGTCGGGTAAAGCCCCGCCTCAGAGAATTACAGCTCATTCTACTAGATCAGTTTCCACCTCTTGGGCTTTTAAGAATGAAGCTACGGTTGATCAGATTTGCAAAGCAGCATCTTGGTCTTCTTTGCATACATTTACTAAATTATACCATTTTGATGTGTTTGCTTCTTCGAAAGCAGTTTTTGGTAGAAAAGTTCTTCGGGCAGCTGTTTCAGTTTGATTCTTCTGCTTATGATTAAAGTTTTTATTTTTATTTTTTGAGAATAAAACTTATATTTGGGTTGTGGATTTATTTTTTTCAGCGAAATTGCAACATAATTAATGTAAGAACTTACCTGACAAATTAATTTCTTTCATTTTGGCAAGAGTCCATGAGGCCCACCCTTTTTTATGGTGGTTATGATTTTTTTCTATAAAGCAGAATTATTTCCAAATTCCTTTGTTAATGCTTTTTACTCCTTTCTTTATCACCCCACTTCTTGGCTATTCGTTAAACTGAATTGTGGGTGTGGTGAGGGGTGTATTTATAGGCATTTTGAGGTTTGGGAAACTTTGCCCCTCCTGGTAGGATTGTATATCCCATACGTAACTAGCTCATGGACTCTTGCCAATATGAAAAAAATTTATCAGGTAAGTTCTTACATAAATTATGTTTTCCCTTTGCAGTCTAGCAGTTTCAGTATGGGAATCATGTTTTAGGAAATTATTTTTTTAATATTTTCTTACCTGGGGTTTAGTCTTCTTTATGCTCAGAGGGCTATGCTATTTGTTGTTTTTTTTGCCTATTTTATCATTTGCATTTTTTCCCCATTCCTGAAACTGCTATATGTGGAAATAAGATATTTTTGTTTAAATGTTATTTCTTTCATGTAATTAGCAAGAGTCCATGAGCTAGTGACGTATGGGATATACATTCCTACCAGGAGGGGCAAAGTTTCCCAAACCTTAAAATGCCTATAAATACACCCCTCACCACACCCACAATTCAGTTTTACAAACTTTGCCTCCGATGGAGGTGGTGAAGTAAGTTTGTGCTAGATTCTACGTTGATATGCGCTCCGCAGCAAGTTGGAGCCCGGTTTTCCTCTCAGCGTGCAGTGAATGTCAGAGGGATGTGAGGAGAGTATTGCCTATTTGAATGCAGTGATCTCCTTCTACGGGGTCTATTTCATAGGTTCTCTGTTATCGGTCGTAGAGATTCATCTCTTACCTCCCTTTTCAGATCGACGATATACTCTTATATATACCATTACCTCTGCTGATTCTCGTTTCAGTACTGGTTTGGCTTTCTACAAACATGTTGATGAGTGTCCTGGGGTAAGTAAATCTTATTTTCTGTGACACTCTAAGCTATGGTTGGGCACTTTGTTTATAAAGTTCTAAATATATGTATTCAAACATTTATTTGCCTTGACTCAGAATGTTCAACTTTCCTTATTTTTCAGACAGTCAGTTTCATATTTGGGATAATGCATTTGAATTAATCATTTTTTCTTACCTTCAAAAATTTGACTCTTTTTTTCCTGTGGGCTGTTAGGCTCGCGGGGGCTGAAAATGCTTCATTTTATTGCGTCATTCTTGGCGCGGACTTTTTTGGCGCAAAAATTCTTTTCCGTTTCCGGCGTCATATGTGTCGCCGGAAGTTGCGTCATTTTTTGACGTTATTTTGCGCCAAAAATGTCGGCGTTCCGGATGTGGCGTCATTTTTGGCGCCAAAAGCATTTAGGCGCCAAATAATGTGGGCGTCTTATTTGGCGCTAAAAAATAAGGGCGTCGCTTTTGTCTCCACATTATTTAAGTCTTAATTTTTCATTGCTTCTGGTTGCTAGAAGCTTGTTTTTTGGCATTTTTTCCCATTCCTGAAACTGTCATTTAAGGAATTTGATCAATTTTGCTTTATATGTTGTTTTTTCTCTTACATATTGCAAGATGTCTCACGTTGCATCTGAGTCAGAAGATACTACAGGAAAATCGCTGTCTAGTGCTGGAGCTACCAAGCTAAGTGTATCTGCTATAATTTTTGGTATCTGTTTCTCCAGCTGTTGTTTGTATTGCATGTCATGACAAACTTATTAATGCAGATAAAATTTCCTTTAGTACTGTTACATTACCTGTTGCTGTTCCGTCAACATCTAATTTTCAGAGTGTTCCTGATAAACATAAGAGATTTTATTTTTTAAATCCATTAAGAAGGCTATGTCTGTTATTTCTCCTTCTAGTTTACATAAAAGTCTTTTAAAACTTCTCTTTTTCAGATGAATTTTTAAATGAACATCATCATTCTGATACTGATAATGGTTCTTCTGGTTCAGAGGTTTCTGTCTCAGAGGTTGATAAATCTTTGTATTTGTTCAAGATGGAATTTATTCGTTCTTTATTTAAAGAAGTATTAATTGCATTAGAAATAGAGGATTCTGGTCCTCTTGATACTAAATCTAAACGTTTAATTAAGGTTTTTAAATCTCCTGTAGTTATTCCAGAAGTGTTTAATCTCCCTGATGCTATTTCTGAAGTAATTTCCAGGGAATGGAATAATTTGGGTAATTCTTTTACTCCTTCTAAACGTTTAAGCAATTATATCCTGTGCCATCTGACAGATTAGAGTTTTTTTGGGACAAAATCCCTAAGGTTATGGGGCTGTCTCTACTCCTGCTAAATGTGCTACTATTCCTACGGTAGATAGTAATTCATTTTAAGGATCCTTTAGATAGGAAAATTGAATCCTTTCTAAGAAAAGCTTACTTATGTTCAGGTAATCTTCTTAGACCTGCTATATTTTTAGCGGATGTTGCTGCAGCTTCAACTTTTTGGTTAGAAGCTTTAGCGCAACAAGTAACAGGTCATAATTTTATAGCATTATTATTATTCTATAACATGCTAATAATTTTATTGGTGATACCATCTTTTGATATCATTAGAGTTGATGTCAGGTATATGTCTCTAGCTATTTTAGCTAGAAAAGCTTTATGGATTAAACTTGGAATGCTGATATGTCTTCTAAGTCAACTTTGCTTTCTTTTTCTTTCCAGGGTAATAAATTATTATTTCAACTGTTTCTGCAAGGAAGGGAACTTTTTTTACCATAGGATAAAAAATCTAAGGTAAATTTAGGTCTAATATTCATTTTTCGTTCCTTTCCTCACAATAAGGAACAAAAGCCTGATCCTTCATCCTCAGGAGTGGTATCAGTTTGGAAACTATTTCCAGTTTGGAATATATCCAAGCCTTATAGAAAACCTATAGCCAGCTCCTAAGTACCCATGAAGGTGCGGACCTTATTCCAGATCAGCTGGTATGGGGCAGATTACGTTTTCTTCAAAGAAATTTTGATCAATTCCGTTCTCAATTTCTGGTTTTAGAACATTGTTTCAGAAAGGTACAGCATTGGCTTCAGTTAAGGCCTCCTGCTAAGAGATTTTTTCTTTCCTGTGTCCCAGTTAACACAGCAAAGGCTCAGCATTTCTGAAATGTGTTTCAGATCTAGAGTTGGCTGGAGTAATTATGCCAGTTCCAGTTCTGGAACAGGGGCTGGGGTTTTATTTTATCTTTTCATTGTACCAAAGAAGGTCAATTCCTTCAGACCAGTTCCGGATCTATCAATATTGAATCGTTATGTAAGGATTCCAACATTCAGTTTCTGTAGGACTGTCCTGCCTTTTGTTTAGCAAGGGCATTATATGTCTACAATAGATTTACAGGATGTGTATCTGCATATTCCGATTCATCCAGATCACTTTTAGTGTCTGAGATTCTCTTTTTAGACAAGCATTACCAGTTTTGTGGCTCTAGCCTCAGTTCCAAGAATTTTTTTCAAAGGTTCTCGGTGCCCTTCTTTCTGTAATCAGAGAACAGGGTTTTGGTATTTCCTTATTGGACGATATCTGGGTACTTGCTCAGTCTTCTCATTTTCGAAGAATCTCATACGAATCGACTTGTGTTGTTTCTTCAAGTTCATGGTTGGAGGATCAATTTACCAATCAGTTCATTGATTCCTCAGACAAGGGTAACCTTTTTAGGTTTCTAGAATAGATTCAGTGTCTATGACTCTGTCCTTGTCAGACAAGAGAAGTTTAACATTGATTTCAGCTTGTCAAAACCTTCAGTCACAATCATTCCCTTTGGTAGCCTTATGCATGGAAATTTTAGGTCTTAGGACTGCCGCATCAGATGCGATCTCCTTTGCTCGTTTTCACATGCGACCTCTTCAGCTCTGTATGCTGAACCAATGGTGCAGGGATTACTCAAAGATATCTCACTTAATATCTTTAAACCGATTATATGACACTCTCTGACATGGTGGACAGATCACCATCGTTTAGTTCAGGGGGCTTCTTTGTTCTTCCGACCGGGACTATAATCTCAACAGATGCAAGTCTTACAGGTTGGGGAGCTGTGTGGGGGTATCTGACGGCACAAGGGGTTTGGGAATCTCAGGAGGTGAGATTTCCGATCAATATTTTGGAACTCCATGCAATTTCAGAGCTCTTCAGTCTTGGCCTCTTCTGAAGAGAGAGTTGTTCATTTGTTTTCAGATAGACAATGTCACAACTGTGGCATACATCAATCATCAAGGAGGGACTCACAGTCCTCTGGCTATGAAAGAAGTATCTCGAATTTTGGTTTGGGCGGAATCCAGCTCCTGTCTAATCTCTGCGGTTCATATCCCAGGTATGGACAATTGGAAAGCGGATTATCTCAGTCGCCAAACGTTGCACCTGGGCGAATGGTCTTCACCCAGAGGTATTTCCTCAGATTGTTCAAATGTGGGAACTCCCAGAAATAGATCTGATGGCTTCTCATCTAAACAAGAAACTTCCCTGGTATCTGTCCGGATCCAGGGATCCTCGGGCGGAGGCAGTGGATGCATTATCTCTTCCTTACAAGTGTCATCCTGCCTATATATTTCCGCCTCTAGTTCTTCTTCCAAGGGTATTCTCCAATATTCTAAGGAATGCTCGTTTGTCCTGCTGGTAGCTCCAGCATGGCCTCACAGGTTTTGGTATGCGGATCTTGTCCGGATGGCCTCTTGCCAGCTGTGGACTCTTCCGTTAAGACCAGTCTTTCTGTCTCAAGGTTCTTTTTTCCATCAGGATCTCAAAACCTTAATTTTAAGGTGTGGAGTTTGAACGCTTGATTCTTGGTCAAAGAGGTTTCTCTGACTCTGTGATTGATACTATGTGACAGGCTCGTAAATCTGTATCTAGAGAGATATATTATAGAGTCTGGAAGACTTATATTTCTTCAGGATGGTTTAGATAAAGGTTTGTCCGCAAGTTTCTTGAAAGACAAATCTCTGCTCTTTCTGTTCTTTTTCACAGAAAGATTGCTATTCTTCCTGATATTCATTGTTTTGTACAAGCTTTGGTTCGTATAAAACCTGTCATTAAGTCAATTTCTCCTCCTTGGAGTTTGAATTTTGTTCTGGGGGCTCTTCAAGCTCCTCCTTTTGAACCCATGCATTCTTTGGTCATTATATTACTTTCTTGGAAAGTTTTGTTTCTTTTGGCCATCTCTTCTGCCAGAAGAGTCTCTGAATTATCTACTCTTTTTTGTGAGTCTCCTTTTCTGATTTTGCATCAGGATAAGGCGGTGCTGCGAACTTCTTTTGAATTTTTTACCTAAGGTTGTGAATTCTAACAACATTAGTAGAGAAATTGTGGTTCCTTCATTATGTCCTAATCCTATGAATTCTAAGGAGAAATCATTGCATTCTTTGGATGCTGTTAGAGCTTTGTAATATTATGTTGAAGCTATTAAGTCTTTCCGAAAGACTTCTAGTCTATTTGTCATCTTTTCCGGTTCTAGAAAAGACCAGAAAGCTTCTGCCATTTCTTTGGCATCTTGGTTGAAATCTTTATTTCATCATGCCTATGTTGAGTCGGGTAACACTCCGCCTCAAAGGATTACAGCTCATTCTACTAGGTTAGTTTCTACTTCCTGGGAGTTTAAGAATGAAGCTTCGGTTGATCAGATTTGCAAAACAGCAACTTGGTCCTCTTTGCATACTTTTACTAAATTCTACCATTTTTGATGTGTTTTCTTCTTCTGAAGCAGTTTTTGGTAGAAACGTACTTCAGGCAGTGGTTTCAGTTTGAATCTTCTGCTTATGTTTTTTCATTAAAAATTTTATTCTGGGTGTGGATTATTTTCAGCAGGAATTGGCTGTCTTTATTTTATCCCTCCCTCTCTAGTGACTCTTGTGTGGAAAGATCCACATCTTGGGTAATCATTATCCCATACGTCACTAGCTCATGGACTCTTGCTAATTACATGAAAGAAAACATAATTTATGTAAGAACTTACCTGATAAATTCATTTCTTTCATATTAGCAAGAGTCCATGAGGCCCGCCCTTTTTTGTGGTGGTTTTGATTTTTTTGTATAAAGCACAATTATTCCAATTCCTTATTTTATATGCTTTCGCACTTTTTTCTTATCACCCCACTTCTTGGCTATTCGTTAAACTGAATTGTGGGTGTGGTGAGGGGTGTATTTATAGGCATTTTAAGGTTTGGGAAACTTTGCCCCTCCTGGTAGGAATGTATATCCCATACGTCACTAGCTCATGGACTCTTGCTAATATGAAAGAAATGAATTTATCAGGTAAGTTCTTACATAAATTATGTTTTTTTCTTTTACATATAACAAGATGTCTCAATCTGATTCTGTCTCAGAAGCTGCTGTAGGAACCATGCTGCCTGAACACAGTTCTACCAAAGCTAAGTGTATCTGTTGTAAGCTAGCAGAGATTATATCTCCGGCTGTAGTATGTAACAGTTGTCATGATAAGCTTTTGCATGCCGAAAATGTTTCTATTAGTACTAGTACAGTATCTGTTGTTCCTTCAACATCTAATGTACATGATATCCCTTTTGATATGAAAAATTATATTGCTGATGCGATACAGAAGGCTATGTCTGCTATTCTGCCTTCTAATAAACGTAAAAAGTATTTTAAAACTTCTCATGATACTGATGGATTTTGTAATAACCAACAACATACTGATATATCCACTTCTGATGAGGATCTCTCTGACTCAGAAGATCCTGCTTCAGATATTGATATTGATAAATCAACTTATCTTTTTAAGATTGAGTATATTCGTTCTTTGTTGAAAGAAGTATTGGTTACTTTGGATATTGAGGAGTCTGGTCCTCTTGATAACAAATCCAGTAAATGTTTAAATTCTGTTTATAAACCTCCTGTGATTACTCCTGAGGTTTTCCCTGTTCCTGATGCTATTTCTGATGTGATTGCTAAGGAATGATCTAAGCCTGGTACTTCCTTCTTTTAGGTTTAAAAGGTTGTACCCTTTGCCAGTGGCTAATTTAGAGTTTTGGGGAAAAGTCCCTAAGTTGATGGGGCTATTTCTACTCTTGCCAAGCGTACTACTATTCCTATGGAAGATAGTACTTTTTTTAAGGATCCTTTAGATAGGAAAATTTGAATCTTATCTAAGGAAAGCTTATTTACATTCTGGCTATATTTCTATGGCTGATGTTGCGGCTGCATCGACTTTTTGGTTGGATAGTTTAGCACAACGGTAAAAGATTCTGATTTGTCTAGCATTGTTCGTTTGCTTCAATATGCTAATCATTTTCTCTGTGATGCTATTTTTGATATCATCAAGATTGATGTTAAAAATATATATTTGGCTATTTTAGCTAGAAGAGCTTTATGGCTCAAATCATGGAATGTTGATATGGTATCTAAATCTAGGTTACTAACTCTATCATTCCAGGGTAATAATTTGTTTGGTTCTCAGTTGGATTCTATTATTTCCTCTATTACTGGCGGGAAGGGAGTTTTTTGCCCCAAGATAAAAAATCTAAGGGTAAAGCTAGAGCTTCTAAACGGTTTTGTTCCTTTTGTCAGAATAGAGAACAGAAAACCACTCCTTCCCCTAAGGACTCTGGCTCCAATTGGAAGCCATCTTCGAGTTGGAATAAATCCAAGCCTTTTAAGAAACCAAAGCCAGCCCCCAAAACTGCATACAGGTGCGGCCTTCAATCCAGTTCTACTGGTGGGGGGGCAGATTGAAATTATTTTAAGACGTTTGGGCAGGTTCCATTCAGAATCAATGGATTCAGAATATTGTCTCTCAAGGGTATCGAATACGTTTCAGAATAAAACCTCCTGTGAGAAGGTTTTATTCTCTCTCACGTTTCAACAAATCCTGTGAAAGCTCAGGACTTTCTGAAATGTGTTTCAGATCTGGAGCTTTCAGGGGTAATTGTACCAGTTCCACTTCTGGAACAGGGTCTGGGTTTTTATTCAAATCTATTCATTGTCCTGAAAAAAAGGAAAATTCTTTCCGACCAGTTCTGGATCTGAAGTTTTTGAATCACTTTGTAAGGGTCCCAACTTTCAATATGGTGACTATAAGGACTATTCTGCCTTTTCTATTCTAGACAAGCATTTCCAATTTGTCGCTCTTCCATTTGGCCTAGCGACAGCTCCAAGAATCTTTTCGAAGGTTCTCGGTGCCCTTCTATCTTTAATCAGAGAGCAGGGTATTGCGATGTTTCCTTATTTGGACAATATCTTGGTACTGGATCAATCTTTTCATTTAGCAGAATCTCACACAAATCAACGTGTGGTGTTTTTTCAAAGACATGGTTGAAAGATCAATTTACCAAAGAGTTTCTTGATTCCTCAGACAAGGGTTACCTTTTTAGGTTTCCAGATAGATTCAGTGTCCATGACTCTGCCTTTAACAGACAAGAGACGAATGAAATTGGTTTCTGTCTGTCGAAACCTTCAGTCTCGATCATTCCCTTCAGTGGCTATCTGCATGGAAGTTTTATGTCTCATGACTGCAGCATCGGACGTGATCCCCTTTGCTCATTTTCATATGAGACCTCTGCAGCTTTGCATGCTGAATCAATGGTGCAGGGATTATACTCGAATATCACAATTGATATTCTTAAATCCCAACACTCTCTCTGACTTGGTGGTTAAACCATCACCTTATTGTTCAAGGGGCCTTCTTTGTTTGTCCTTCGTGGACTGTGATTTCAACAGAGGCAAGTCTCACAGATTGGGGAGCTGTCTGGGGGTCTCTGGCAGCACAAGGAGTTTGGAATTCTCAAGAGGCGAGGTTATCAATCAATATTTTAGAATCCATGCTATTTTCAGGGCTTTTCAGACTTGGCCTCTATTAAAGAAAGAATCATTCATTTGTTTTCAGACAGGCAATATCACAACTTTGGCATATGTCAATCATCAGGGTGGGACTCGCAGTCCTTTAGCGATGAAAGAAGTATCTTGAATACTTTCTTGGGCAGAATTAAACTGTCTAATTTCTGCGATACATATCCCAGGTGTAGACAATTGGGAAGCGGATTATCTCAGCCGTCAGACTTTACATCCAGGGTAGTGGTCTCTCCATCCAGATGTATTTTATCAGATTGTCTTCCCAAAATAGATCTGATGGCTTCCCATCTAAACAGGAAACTTCCCAGGTATCTTTCCAGGTCCAGGGATCCTCAGGGGGAGATGGTGGATGCGTTAGCAGTTCCTTGGTTTTACCAACCTGCTTACATCTTTTTGCCTCTAGTTCTTCTTCCAAGGGTGATCTCCAAGATCATAATGGAACAATCGCATGTGTTTCTGATAGCACCAGCTTAGCCTCACAGATTTTGAATTGCGTATCTTGTCCGGATGTCAAGTTGCCAACCTTGGCCACTTCCATTAAGACCAGACCTTCTGTCTCAAGGGCCATGTTTCAATCAGGATCTCAAATCTCTAAATTTGAAGGTATGGGAATTGAACGCATTGAGGCCTATTTAACAAAGGTCTGGCGGACCTGACCCGACAGTGCAGATCAGGTCCGACAGATCTCGCTGAATGCGGAGAGCAATTCGCTCTCCATATTCAGCATTGCACCAGCAGCTCTTGTGAGCTGCTGGTGCAACGCCGCCCCCTGCAGGGGGGGTGTCAATCAACCTGATCGTACTCGATTGGGTTGAATTGTGGCAATCTCTGTCTACCTGCTCAGAGCAGGCGAACAGGGTTATGGAGCAGCGGTCTTTAGACCGCTGCTTTATAACTGCTGTTTCTGGGTAGCCTGCAGGCTCGCCAGAAACACGGGCCCTCAAGCTCCATTCGGAGCTTGATAAATGGGCCTCTTAGTGCTTAGTCATAGAGGTTTCTCTGACTCAGTGATTAATACATTGCTACAGGCTCGTAAGTCTGTTTCAAGGAAGATTTATTATTGGGTTTAGAAAACCGATATTTCATTGTGTTGTCATAAATTCTCTTGGCATTCTTTTAGAATTCCTAGAATTTTACAGTTTCTTCAGGATGGTTTGAATAAAGGTTTATCTGCAAGTACTTTGAAGGGACAAATCTCTGCTCTTTCTGTTTTATTTCATAGAAGAATTGCTAATCTTCTTGACATTCACTGTTTTGTCCAGGCTTTGGTTCGTATCAAGCCTGTTATTAAATCAATTTCTCCTCCTTGGAGTCTTAAATTGGTTTTAAAGGCTTTGCAAGCCCCTCCGTTTGAGCCTATGCATTCCCTGGATATTAAACTACTTTCTTGGAAAGTATTGTTCCTTTTTGCTATCTCTTCAGCTAGAAGAGTTTCTGAATTGTCTGCTCTCTCTTGTGAGTCTCTTTTTCTGATTTTCAGGATAAGGCTGTTTTACGGACTTCGTTTAAATTTCTTCCTAAGGTTGTGAATTCTAACAACATTAGTAGGGAAATTGTTGTTCCTTCCTTGTGTCCTAATCCTAAGAATACTCTTGAAAGATCTTTACATTCTTTGGATGTTTTAAGAGCTTTAAAATATTATGTCAAAGCTACTAAAGATTTCAGGAAGACTTCTAGTCTATTTGTTGTTTTTTTCTGGTCCTAGGAAAGGTCAGAAAGCTTCTGCCATTTCTTTGGCATCTTGTTTAAAGCTTTTGATTCACAAGGCTTATTTGGAGGCGGGAATATCTCCGCCTCAGAGAATTACAGCTCATTCTACTAGATCAGCCGCGACCTTTTGGGCTTTTAAGAATGAAGCTTCGGTTGATCAGATTTGCAAAGCAGTAACTTGGTCTTCTTTGCATACATTTACTAAATTTACCATTTTGATGTATTTGCTTCTTCTGAAGCAGTCTTTGGTAGAAAAGTTCTTCAGGCAGCTGTCTCAGTTTCATTCTTCTGCTTATGATTTAAAGTTTTTTTCTTGAAATTTATGAGAGACACTTATTTTTTTGTGTAGATTTATTTTTTTCAGCGGAAATAGCTATTTTTATTTTATCTTTCCCTCTCTAGTGACTCTTCTGTGGACTTCCACATCTTGGGTATTTCTATCCCATACGTCCATAGCTCATGGACTCCTGCCAATTACATGAAAGAAAACATAATTTATTTAAGAACTTACCTGATAAATTCATTTCTTTCATATTAGCAAGAGTCCTTGAGGCCCATCCTTTTCTTATGGTGGTTATGATTTTTTTTGTATAAAAGCACAATTGTATTTCCAGTTCCTCTTTTGTATGCTTTTTTACTACTTATTTTATCACCTCACTACTTGGCTATTCGTTAAGCTGAATTGTGAGTGTGGTGAGGGGTGTATTTATAGGCATTTTGAGGTTTGGGAAACTTTGCCCCTCCTGGTAGGATTGTAAATCCCATACGTCACTAGCTCATGGACTCTTGCATATATGAAAGAAATGAATTTATCAGGTAAGTTCTTACATAAATTAAGTTTTTATGCTGAATAACAAACAAATGATTTAAAGTGTACACTTATATTTTCTTTTTCCTGGCCAGGATTTTTTTCTTGGGCACAAAGATATGCTCATGTTTATATACGTGGACTGTCATCTACTTTAGGCACGTTTACTTTTATTGTGTGGTAGCTCTCCCTATACATTGGATAATAAACAAGTTTGAAGCTTGCACCTGAGTTATCTATGTTACATGATTATTTGATTAATTGTTTCTAACAGAGTGCTGAATTCCCTAACTGTGGAGGTTAAAAAGCTCATTTACCGCCTCTCTTTCTATTTCTGTTTTTGATAGTCCTTTTTTAGGGTCTGCTTTTAGAGCTTTTGCTCTTCAGTTATTATAATGTAATTTTGACAATTTTGTTTGTCTATCTATCTATATATATATATGTGTGGATATGTAAATATGTATGTATGTATGTGTATATATATATATATATATATATATCCTATTAGTAGATTAATCCCACCAAATGACAACTACCTGGGTGCAAGTATAACATAGAATAAATAGCAATAAAGAAATGCACACTCAGGATTTTTCAGTAGGTGCAGGTCAAAATGTATTTGATGTTTCAGGGAAGATTACTGATGAAGGGTATATAATATTCCCTGAAAGGTCAATAATTTTTGACCTGCACCTATTAAAAAAATACTGAGAGTGCATTTCTTTATTGCAATATATATATATATATATATATATATATATATATATATATATATATATATATATATATATATATATATATATATAAAAATGTGTGTGCGTGTGCATGTGTAAAAGATTACGGAACTCACTGGATTTGTAATAAAAATAATCTTGAAAAAGTGTTGCAAAATTTATATTAAATTGCATACAAAAAAATTATTATTCACGCTTTTTAAACAAAATGAATTTAATAGTTTTAAAATCTTATTTCCGTCCAAACAATAGCACTGAACCTGTGAAAGATGGCTCTTTTCTGATTGTGTACTGCACCACTAATCGCAATAATTAATAAAATCATGAAAGAGTGGCTGGAATTTTAAAACTATTTGTCTACGTTTTGATGTTAGAGGAGCCTGAGGCTTAAATCTGCATCCTTCTGATGTTATCTTGTTTTCCTGAACTGATCCTGCCTCCCAAAAAGAAACGTTGAGATGATCTTTATCTTTGCTAGTGGGTTTTTTCTTCGTGGCGTTGGAAGGATGCCGGGTCTGAAGCCCCAAATGTTTTTAGGTGTTTAATGTATTTGTCTCTACTGTCACTAAGGACACATTATTGTAAGTGGTGCAATGGTTAAAAAAAAAAAAGGCTTAGTCTGGATTCAATTACTAAAGGTGCCACAATTTTATGCAAATTATATCCATTTGGCACCTTTAATAGGGATTAGGGCCAAAGATAATAAAATTATTGTATACAAAGTGGCAAAAAGATTCAACAGAAAAAGGGAATAGCGAACCCTAAAAGGGTATAGGGTAGACATTTCTTTTTCTGTTGGATCTTTCTGCAACTTTGTATACAATACGATTGTCTCACATGCGTATCAGCTTTATCTGGTGTAAGTGAATGAGATACAGGCGTTGCTTGGGAGCCACTCTTTCCCCTCCCCCCGCATCTTTCCCTTTGCTGTGTGCACCATTTTTAACCAACATGACCAGCTCCTATCTGTGCAGGTAAGGTAAGGGCAAGGACTAGGAAAAATTAGGAGCAGCAATGTACTACTTGGAGCTAGCTCGTGACAGGTGGCGACACGCATATTCCTCTTGCCATTGATTCGGTAGATGTACACAGTTGTGTGTGAATTGCTGGAGCTGAATGTATCTATGTGTTTAACCTTGTTGCATGGCTTAAACTCATAGTTGTATGCAAGCAATAGTGAAATAATAAAATAATCCATCACATTGGCTGAGCCTGCAAGAAAAGCAGACCTGCTTGTCTTTATCTATGGACACAAAAGTCAATACAGAGGTACTGACATGTATTTTGGTTTCAATATGCAAAGACAGCTATTTAAATGAGAGGAAAAAAACGCAACATGAATTTTTTTTTTTTTAACAATTTCCATATTAACCCTTTCCCGTCGGTGCAAAGTTCAGATGTAAACAAATAAGTAAAAATTTAAAACATGCGATCGTTCAAGCAATCACATTATTTCTTTGACCCTAGGCACGCCCTCCAGCCCGGCAATCCCATTTAGGAATCTATGGCTTCAGTACAGCCAAATGGCTAGGTCAATCAATGCCATCCTAATAGCGCTAAAGCCCAGCGCAGTTAGGACGTCAAGGAACAGCAGGAAGGGGTTATATAATACTCTACAGCTTCTGTAACAAGTCATTGGGGACACATTACATGAAAAATACCTGTACTTTGTCCATTTAAATTAGATAGTGGGGGGAGATTTACCAAGCAGCCGATGCTGCTATCTCCCCATGTAATTTCCGGATCGCCAGAAACTGTAGTTAAGAAGCAGCGGTCGTAAGACCACTTCTCCTTAAAGGGACACTGTACCCAAAAATTTTCTTTTGTAATTCAGAAAGAACATGCAATTTTAAGCAACTTTCTATTTTACTCCTATTATCAAATTTTCTTCGTTCTTTTTCTGTCTTTATTTGAAAAAGAAGGCATCTAAGCTTGTTTTGGGTTCAGTACTCTGGACAGCACTTTTTTATTGGTGAATGTATTTATCCACCAATCAGCAAGGACAACCCACGTTGTTCACCAAAAATGGGCCGGCATCTAAACTTACATTTTTGCATTTCAAATAAAGATACCAAGAGAATGAAGAAAATTTGATAATAGGAGTAAATTAGAAAGTTGCTTAAAATGTCATGCTCAATCTGAATTACGAAAAAAAAATTTGGGGTACAGTGTCCCTTTAACTTGTCCGCTACCTTTTAGGTGGCGGACTGCAATAATCCCGATCAGATACGATCAAGATGATTGACACCCCCTGCTAGTGGCCGACTTGCTATCAATGTGAAGGGGGTGGCATTGCACAAGCATTTCTTGTTAAATGCTTGTGCAATGTTAAATTCCGACAGCATACGCTGTCGGCATTTAGTGATGCATGGCGGACATGATTCGCTATAGCAAATCATGTCCGCCCGGGGTTTGATAAATAGAACCCTTTATCTCTTTATGAGCCTGATGATCAAAAAGTCGCTGGCATGGAGAGAAGTCTCACAAAATCTTTGGGTGTATTATTTAGCAACGCAAATATCTCTCCTTCACAATAACAACCTGCATAGACAGATCTCAAGGTAAAATGTTCCTTATAGAATTGTTTGAGGTACCTTACAATGCTGATGAGTAGTCTTATATATTCTCGGCAGAGTGGAGAGCTTTAGATCATCAGGCTTTGTGTATCCTTCTCTAAGTGGGATTACATTTGATTAAGTGACTTTATTTTTATTCTGATTTAAAGGGACACTCAAGTCAAAATTAAACTTTCATGATTCAGATAAAGCAGCAATTTTAAACAACTTTACAATTTACTTCCATTAACAAAATGTGCACAGTCTTTTTATATTTACACTTTGAGTCACCAGCTCCTACTGAGCATGTGCAAGAATTCACAGAATAAACGTATATGCATTTGTGATTGGCTGATGGCTGTCACATACAGGGGAAGTCGAAACAGACATAACTTTGAAATTTGTCCAAAAAAAACAAACTACTACTCATTTAAAGTTCAGACTAAGTGCTATTGCATTGTCTTGTTATCATGTATTCGTTAATTATGCAGGTCCTTTAACATAAACTCATTCTCTACAGAAAGGCCACATATTTTTTTTTAGGTTGCTGCCCTGGATTTCAGTCCAATAGAAGGAGCATTCTGTGTGCTGAATGGCTAGGTATTTGGCCCGAGCTGGTCTCTGCTGACATGAAGCATTTGAGTTGCAAGTGCAGCATTTTAGTTCGTTTGTGAGTTAGTATTCAGTGCTTTATAACAGCTGTCCATAAATCCTACTGATAATGCTTTATTGTTTCAGTGAACCCGTGCCCCTTTATTTGTATTTTCTCTTGTTTCTACAACAGAGGGCAGTTCTCTCTATCTAATATGAGGGCTTGTTTAATGAACCTTACTACAGTTTAAATTGACATTAAATGGATTAAATACACAATTATTCATTTAACTGCATGTAATATACATTACTATAAAGAATAATATTCACAGATACTGATATAAAAATCCAGTATAAAACTTTTTAAAAATGTACTTAGAAGCTTCCAGTTTAGCACTGTTGATGAGATTAAGCTGGGGCACCCACTGAAAGAGGCTGAGAGCAGACCCTCCCCTGCATATGAATAGACCCTTTAGACCAGGGATAGGCAATTATCGGCCCTCCAGATTTTATGGACTGCATCTCCCTTGATGCTCTTTCAGCCATAATGCTGGCAAAGCATCAAGGGAGATGTAGTCCATAACATGTAGAAGGCTGATAATTACCCACCCCTGCTTTAGACAAACAGAAGCAATGTGAAGTATGTATACATTAGTATACATCTAAACTTTTGGGGCTTGGTTAGGAGTCTGAAAATCAGCACAATGTTATTTAAAAAAAAAACTATACATTTTTACAACCCCCCCCCCCCCCCGATAGGCTATATAAATCTACAAAATATTTATGCAAAGAAAAATCTAGTGTACAAGATCCCTTTAAACTCTGTTTAGAACCCTCCCCCCAAAAAACTAGTAATTATAAAAAAATAAGTAAATATCCTGTACATCTTTTTAAAAAAACAACAACTTTGCTTTGATATGTTTAGTTATTTGTTTGTACTGGAATTGAGTTGTGTGAGATAAAGGGACAATGTACTAATCCAAGCAGCCGATAAGAGTTTGTATTCAAAGTTGTTGTAGGAATGCCCTTTTAAATAGGCTGGGCCCTCTCCTACGCTCCACAGGAAGATGGTTTTCTGCCACTTCCTCTGATTTACATATCTTTTCTATAGCCAATACGGCAACATTTACATTTTTAGTATAGGCTTTGATTTCAAAAGGGAAAAGCAGCTATTTCAAATGACAGCATAAAGGTAAAGGAACTATGTGTCAGCTATTTAATATGCTCCAGTGAGTAAAGTGGATTATTGTGAACAATGTAAAGTAGAATGTACATTTAGATACATATTAGAATATTTAGAAATGCTATTTACATGCAGATAATAATACAATTTAGTGTTTTAATGATTTAGTGAATGTCATTTCACTATAATGGCCCTTTAACCCCTTGACCAAAAAAGACGCACATATACTTTTCCTATCATTCCGCATAATGTGTGTGTAATTATATATGTGTAAATATGTATATATATATATATATATATATACACACATCATGCGGTACTTTGCCCATCCTACTGTATAATGTATATATACATCCTAGCTTTAGGAAGCTACAGAAGCCTCGGCTGTAAAGTGACAGCCGAGAGCTGCTGTTCCTGAGCTGCCATCATCTCTCTTCATATGGAAACGAAGCAAATTTGTGCTCCGGTTCCATATGAAGGCAGATGCCTGATCGTTACAGAAAGTGTCAATGTGTGTGTTACCATCTGTAACGACTATTTGCGGCTGGAAGGAGGGAGGGGGTGGGCGGGGAAGGATGGGCAGTGGGAGGGATGAACGGGACCCTATACTGCAGGAAATTAAAGTTTGGAAGGGAAAGGGAGATATTGGAATATGTACTACAGAAAAAGTCTTGATTGAGAAAGGGGTCACCCCCACATAACGATCGGAGGTAGTGGGCACTACAAAAAAAATTGAAAATACATATAAACTAAGTTCTTCCAGATAGTTGGCAGTACCTTAGATGGCTGCCACTAGTGTGAGGAGGATGGTTAAAGATCTGTTTGGTGGGATCAGGGAGGTGGGAGGGTTAAAGAGGGTTCCCTACATTGCAGAAAGAAATAATAATAAAAAACTAATAAAAAAAAAAAAGCCCTAAACTACATACTGCCAGACTTTCTGCCAGTACCTAAGATGGTTAGGAGTGTGTGTGTGTGTGGAGCAGTTTTGGAGGAATTAGGGAGGTGTCAGGTGGGAGGGTAGTCACTGCATTGCAATACTATTGCCCTTAAAGGGACATGAAACCCCAAAAATGTCTTTCATGATTCAGATAGAGAATACAATTTTAAGCAACTTTTTAATTTACTTCTATTATCTAATCTGTTTCATTGTCTTGGTATCATTTGTTGAAGGAGCAGCTATGCACTAATGGTTTCTAAATGAACACATGGGTGAGCCAATCACAATAAAAATATATATATATATATGCAGTCACCAATCAACAGCTAGAAACTAGGTTCTCTGCTGCTCCTGAGCTTGCCTAGATAAACCTTTCAGCAAAGGATAACAAGAGAAGGAAGCAAATTAAATAATAGAAGTAAATTGCAAAAAAAATTAAATTGTATTCTCTATCTGAATCGTGAAAGAAAATTCCTGGGTTTCATGTCCCTTTAACTGCTAAATAATTAACCCCTCCACTGCTGAAAATGTCATTATTGTGGTGCTCAGCTGCAATTAGCGGCCTTCTAATGAACAAAAAGCAATGGTAAAGCCATGGAAATCTGCTGTTTCTGAACAAAGGGGATCCTAGAGAATAAATAAAATAAAAACAAGGCTCTGTTTAAATGGAGTGATAGCAAAAATGCTAAAAATTCTCTGATATTTTGGGCAAGCGAAGAGGTTAAGTTGAACCAAATTGCATCAATTAGAATGTGTTACTTACACTGTAATATAAACGATGTATTGTTAGCCACATGTGTTTTAAATAGAAAATAAAATTGTTTAGGTGGCAGCCAATAAGTTTTGTAATAATTAATTTTCAGTTTCCATGATGTACGTGTAACTGAAAGACAAGGGGTTAATGTATTGTGTTTCTAAAGAAGCGAGTTCCCTACTAGTTAGAAATGTAATTATTAAGTAAAAAGAAAACAAAAACAGCTTAGGACAGGATGTGTCATGTCTGAATTTAATGGGTTGAATTTGAAGCATCTGCAAACTGCATAAGAATATAGAGCTAGTTTGAACATATTAAAAGCATTATTTTCTACATTTTTTTCCATTTTGTATATGGAACATATGTAAACAATTTATACCACTGACAGCATAAACATCTGGACCGTTGTATAATTCAGATATCACATTCATGTATTTTTCCAGTTCTATAAGGATGTGCTGCACCTTTCCCTAAAAACTGTACTAGTATAGTAGCTGGATGTTTGACATATGTTCCATACATCATTGTTTCTCAACCCCGGTCCTCAAGTCCAACAGGCCAGGTTTTCATTATAGCTGAACAGGTGACATAATCAGCTGATAAGAAAGAGCAGGTTAGTAACCATGGTATTACTGATCAGCTGCTTACTTTACCTGTGCACTGGTTCAGCTATAATGAAAACCTGGCCTGTTGGGGGTACTTGAGGAACGCGGTTGAAAAACACTGCCATATATATACTATGTCTGTCTGTAAGACACAGGGTTGTTACAAGAATGTGACTTTGAATATGTGTTTAATCTCTTTGTATGGGTTAAAAGAACAGAAAACTGAAAAAAAGAAAATTGTGTTTGAGCATATTATTATGGCAATTTTGTGCATTTTACACAATTTACAACAGCTATGGAATCTATGCCTATGTGTTTAACCTTTGCAAAAGGACTCCAGAGCAACTATTCACTACTGTGACCTAGCTAAACACAGCTGGTGAGCCAGTGACAAGAAGAATATGTGAGGCCACCAGTCAGCTAGCTCCCACTACTGCATTGCTGCTCCTGAGCCAACCTAGGTATACTCTAACACTTAATACTAGGAGAAAAAAGTAAAGTTGATAAGAGAAGTAAATTATGTCTCTTAATGCTCGTATTAAATCATGAATCTTTGACTTTTATGTCTCTGTAAGCACTTCAGAATAGTAATATGTTTAAAATGCTCTAATAAAATAATCATTTTTACACTTGAATTTTGAAAAATAAATGTATGTGTATATATATATATATATATATATATATATATATATATGTGTGTGTATGTATGTGTGTGTATATGTGTGTGTGTGTATATATATATATATATATATATGTGTGTGTGTATGTATGTGTGTGTATATGTGTGTGTATATATATATATATATATATATATATATATATATATATACACACAGTTGTATGCAAAAGTTTAGGCACCCCTGACCATTTCCATGATTTTCATTTATAATTAATCGGGTGTTTGGATCAGCAATTTCATTTTGATCTATCAAATAACTAAAGGACACAGTAATATTTCAGTAGTGAAATGAGGTTTATTGCACAAAAATGTGCAATATGCATCAAAATGAAATTAGGCAGGTGCATAAATTTGGGCACCCTTGTCATTTTGTTGATTTGAATACCTGTAACACACAATTGGTTTGGTGAGCCCATTAAGCCTTGCACTTTATTAGTGCATCCAATCATGAGTTTAGGTATTTAAGGTGGCCAATTGCAAGTTGTTGTTCTCTTTGACTCTCCTCTGAAGAGTGGCAACATGGGGGTCTCAAAACAACTCTCAAATGACCGGAAAACAAAAATTGTTCAACATTATGGTTTTGGGGAAGGCTACAAAAAGCTATCACAGAGATTTAAGTTGTCAGTGTCCACTGTGAGGAACATAGTGAGGAAATGGAAGATCACAGGCACAGTTCTTGTTAAGGCCAGAAGTGGCAAGCCAAGAAAAACATCGGAAAGGCAAAAGATGGTGAGAACAGTCAAAAACAGCCCACAGACCACCTCCAAAGACATACAACTTCATCTTGCTGCAGATGGTGTCACACTGCATCGTTCAACAATTCAGCACACTTTGCACAAGGAGAAGCTGTATAGGAGAGTAATGCGGAAGAAGCCTTTTCTGCCCACACGCCACAAACAGAGAAGCTTGAGGTATGCAAACGCACATTTGGACAAGATTCATTTTGGAAGAAGGTGCTGTGGACTGATGAAACAAAGATTGAGTTTTTTGGTCATAACAAGGGGCGTTATGCATGGCGGCAAAAGAACACAGCGTTCCAAGACAAACACTTGCTACCCACAGTAAAATCTGGTGGATTTTCCATCATGCTGTGGGGCTGTGTGGCCAGTGCCGGTACTGGGAATCTTGTTAAAGTTGAGGGTTGCATGGATTCCACTCAATATCAGCAGATACTTGAGAATAATGTTGAGGAATCAGTCACAAAATTAAAGTTACGCCGGGGCTGGATATTTCAACAAGACAACGACCCAAAACACTGCTCAAAATCTACTATGGCATTTATGCAGAGGAACAAGTACAATGTTCTGGAATGGCCATCCCAGTCCCCAGACGTGAATATCATTGAGAATCTGTGGGATGATTTGAAGTGGGCTGTCCATGCTCGGCAACCATCAAACCTAACTGAACTAGAGATGTTTTGCAAGGAGGAATGGTCCAAAATACCTTCAGCCAGAATCCAGACACTCATTACAGGCTATAGGAAGCGTCTAAAGGCTGTTATTTCTGCTAAAGGAGGCTCTACTAAATATTGATGCAATATTTCTGTTGGGGTGCCCAAATTTATGCACCTGTCTTATTTCTTTTGGATGCATATTGCACATTTTCTGTTAATCCATTAAAGCTCATTTCACTACTGAAATATTACTGTGTCCTCCAGTTATTTGATAGATCAAAATGAAATTGCTGATCCAAACACCCAATCATTTATAAATAAAAATCATTGAAATTGTCAGGGAAAGCCTAAACTTTTGCATATAACTGTGTATATGTATGTATGTGTGTGTGTGTGTGTGTATGTGTATATATATATATATATATATATATATATATATATATATATATGTGTGTGTGTATATATAAAATATATATATATTTCTTTCTAATGACACAGTGAGTCCACGGATCATCATAATTACTATTGGGAATATCACTCCTGGCCTGTAGAAAGAGCACCACAGCCAAAGCTGTTAAATACCACTCCCCTTACCCACAACCCCCAGTCATTCTCTTTGCTTGTAGTTGCAAGGAGGTGGTAAAGTTAGGTGTCTGATTCTTCAATCGAGTTTTTTTATTTTTAAAGTAGAGCAAGTTTGCGTTGTTTTCCTTTGGGGGTTTAGCCGTAGTCCACTTCAGTAGAGCTTTTGGGAACTTGGGGGGTATAATCCCCTTTGCGCCTCCCAGGATGTTGCTGCTGCCCTTTTTGGTAAAAGACTATGTAGGTTTACTTAGTCTTTTTTCTGTGTCTACAGGTCCATGCTAGGAAGGAATCCTTTCAAGCCTTACTGCCGGGCAGTCTGTGTTGGAGGTAAGTGCTATTTTTATTTTCCTGCTGAGGAAAGCACAGGAAAAAGTTTGGCACTTATGGGGTTAATCCTGCTTATGTGCAGGTGCTTTATTATGACAGCATTTGTTGTTCGTGGGGCATTGTGTGAGGATGGCTCTGTTAGGGTGTTGTTTAGTATACCTATTTGGGCTCATGTTTTTTGTAGTTTAAGAGTGTGCTGACTTGCTCTTTATTTAGGCCCTTTCTCTGTAGCCTATTGGGTATAAGCATTGCATATGATGTGGGAATCCCGGGTTCAATACCCCGTAGGCATTCAATAATTATTTTTGAGTTATGTGTGATGATGTTACTCGCCTTTTCTGTTCCTCCCTGTTTGTTTAGAGTAATGCCGGCCGGGAGGTGGTGTGGCACGCCCACGATGGGCGGAGCTGTCTATGGTGCAGTTTGTTACAATTTGTTACAGTATGTGCAGACCGGGTGCCATTTGGCTCATTGAAGTCCGGATTTTGCTTCTTGTCCGGTTGGAGGGGGTCAGGTAAGCACCTCAGAAAAAGTTTTGTTGAGGTGTAGAGGTGTGCTGCATGGGTCCTGGGTTCATTGCCTATATTTTTTTATTTTTAATTAAAGTGGTACAACGTTATTTAAAGAGACAGTAACGTTTTATTTTGGAAATTTTATTTTTTTTGTTTAATTTGTGTGTATGATCGACCAAGAGGACTTGCAAGCTGTGACCTGTAATTTATGCTTAGATGCTAATGTAGAGCCTCCTATCCCTTTCTGTCCCTCATGTATAGAGAGGACTGTTCAGTATAGGGATAGGCTTTTTGATTCTGAGCCTTCTTTTTCCAGGGAGACTTGCTCAGGAGCCTCCTGTTCAAGCTGTAGCATAACTTTCTCCCCATTCATCCCAATCTCAAACCTCTTCACATGCAGTGCCCTGCGTTTCGTCTCAGGTTGTTTTTTCTTTACAGGATTTGTCTACTCACATATCCTCTGCTATATCTGAGGCCTTGTCTGCTTTTCCTGTGTTGCAGGGTAAGCATAAAAGGATTTCTTACTCTGTTGCAGTTATGTCTAATGTTTCTTCCCACAAGACTGAGGAAGAAGATATTTCAATAGCGTCTGAAGATGAAATTTCACACTCTGATAGTGTGTCTCCTTTGGCTGATTCTGAGGTTGTTTCTTTCAGATTTAAGCTGGAGCACCTCCGTTTTTTTTCTCAGGGAGGTTTTGGCTACTTTGGATGATTCTGATTCGACGGTTATAGTTACTCCCAAGAAGGCTAGCAAACTTAACACATTTTTTGATGTTCCTTCTGTGGCGGAAGTTTTTCCTGTTCCAGCTAGGGTTTCAGAAATTATTTCACGGGAATGGGAGAAGTCTGGAGTTCCTTTCTCTCCTTCTCCTTTTTTTAGGAAGATATTTCCTATTGCAGATTCTTTAAAGGAATCCTGGCAGACGGTTCCTAAGGTAGAGGGAGCTATTTCCACTTTGGCTAAAAGGACCACTATTCCTATTGAGGATAGTTGTCTTTTAAGGATACCATGGATAAGAAGTTGGAGGCCTTGCTTAAAAGGATTTATGTTCACCAGGGGTTCCAATGGCAACCGGCGGTGTCTATTGCTGCAATCACCAGTGCGGCTGCATATTGGTTTGATGCGTTGTCTGATTCTATTCAACAGGAATCTCCTAGGGAAGAGATTCAGGATAGAATTCAAGCTTTAAGGTTGGCTAATTCCTTTATTGCGGATGCTTCTCTTCAGGTCATTAAGTTAGGAGCAAAGATTTTAGGATTTGCTGTTTTGTTACGCAGGGCTTTATGGTTAAAGTCTTGGTCTGCAGATGTTACCTCTAAATCCAAGCTTTTATCTATTCCTTACAAGGGAAATACTTTGTTTGGGCCTGGTTTGGCTGAGATTATCTCTGATATTACTGGGGGGGAAGGGGCATTCTCTTTCCCAGGATAGGAGAAATAAGCAGAAGGGTCGTCAGAGTAATTTTTGTTCCTTTCGTAACTTCTCTAGTAAGTCTTCCTTGTCCTCTTCCAAACAGGATCAGTCCAAGCCCTCTTGGAGCTCCAATCAGTCTTGGAGGAAGGGGAAGCAGTCCAAGAAGCCTGCCACTGACTCAAAGTCAGCATGAAGGTTTTGCCCCCGATCCGGGAATGGATCGAGTGGGGGGCAGGCTGTTTTTGTTCACTCAAGCCTGGGTAAGGGATGTTCCAGATTCCTGGGTGGTAGATATTGTGTCTCAGGGATATAAGCTGGAGTTCAAAAGTTTCCCCGCCAGGGGCAGTTTTCATTTTTCAAGGTTATCTGTAAACCAGTTAAAAAAAAAAAAAAGGCATTCTTAAGTTGTGTTCGGGATCTTTCCGACATGGGAGTGATCTTCCTGTTCCAGTCCAGGAGCAGGGATTAGGTTTTTATTCCAACCTTTTTATAGTTCCCAAAAAGGAGGGGACTTTCAGACCCATCTTAGACCTCAGGTTGGTAAAGAAACCATTATAGATTCTCTGGAAAAGAAGACTTTTTTTTGACAGAAGCAAGGAAGTAAAAAATTTTCAATTCGTGACTGGCTCTTCAGTTATGTCCTCGGCCATCGGTGGCCCAATGTATAGAGGATATTGGTCTGATGGTTTCGGTCATGGACATAATTCCGTTTGCTCGGTTTCATATCAGACCTCTGCAGTTACAGTGGAACGGGGATTATGCGGATCTGTCTCCAAAGATTGTTTTAGATCAGGCTGCATAAGATTCTCTTCCGTGGTGGTTGTCTCAGGATCGTCTTTCTCAGGGAACTTGTTTTCGCAGGCACACCTGGGTGATTGTGACCATGGATGCCAGTCTGCTGGGTTGGGGAGCTGTCTGGGGTTATCTGAAGGCTCAGGGTCTGTGGATCCAGGAGGAATCGGTTCTTCCTATAAATGTCTTAGAATTGAGTGCAATCTTCCATGCTCTTCTAGCCTGGCCTCAATTGGCTTCAACCCAGTTTATCAGATTTCAGTCGGAAAATATAACGTCTGTGGCTTACATCAATCATCAAGGGGGAACTCGGAGTTCCTTGGCAATGAAGGAGGTAGCCAAGATTATTCAGTGGGCGGAGGGTCACAATTACTGTCTGTCTGCAATCCACATTCCAGGGGTGGACAATTGGGAAGCGGATTTTCTGAGCAGACAGACTTTCCATCCGGGGGAGTGGGAACTTCATCCAGAGGTCTTTTCCAGTTTGATTCTCAAATGGGGTCTACCGGAATTGGATCTTATGGCATCTCGTCACAATGCCAAGCTTCTGAAGTACGGATCGAGGTCAAAGGATCTTAAAGCTGTTCTAATAGATGCTCTAGCAGTTCCTGGGAAGTTCAGTCTGGCATACGTGTTTCCTCCGTTTGCCCTTCTTCCTCGGGTCATTGCTTGGATCAGACAAGAGAGGGCGTCAGTGATTCTCATTGCTCCAGCTTGGCCTTGCAGGATCTGGTATGCAGATCTGGTGGAGATGTAATTGTCTCCACCATGGAGTCTTCCGTTAAGGAAGGACCTTCTACTTCAGGGGCTCTTCTTTCATCCAAATCTCGTTTCTCTGAAGCTGACTGCTTGGAAATTGAACGCTTGATTCTATCTAAGCGTGGTTTTTCAGAGTCGGTTATTGATACTATGATTCAGGCGCGTAAGCCTGTGACTAGAAAGATTTATTACAAGTTATGGCATAAATATCTGTATTGGTGTGAATCTAAGGGCTACTCTTGGAGTAGAGTTAGGATTCCTAGGATTTTGTCTTTTCTCCAGGAGGGTCTGGAGAAAGGTTTGTCTGCTAGTACCCTGAAGGGTCAAATTTCTGCTTTATCTATTTTGTTACATAAACGTCTGGCGGATGTGCCAGACGTTCTGTCTTTTTGTCAGGCTTTGGTTAGAATCCGGCCTATGTTTAAGTTTGTGACTCTTCCTTGGAGTCTTAATTTAGTTCTGAGAGTTCTTCAATAGGCTCTGTTTGAGCCTATGTATTCTTTGGATATTAAGTTGTTAACCTGGAAGGTTTTGTTTTTGGTTGCTATCTCTTCAGCTCGAAGAGTCTCTGAGCTTTCTGCGCTACAGTGTGAGTCTTCTTTCCTTATTTTTAAATTCTGATAAGGTAGTACTTCGTACTGCTTTAGGTTTTCTTCCCAAGGTTGTTTCTGATAGGAATATTAATCAAGAAATTGTTGTTCCTTCTTTGTGTCCTAATCCTTCTTCTCATAAGGAACGTTTGTTGCACAACTTGGATGTAGTTCGTGAATTGAAATATTATTTGCAGGCGACTAAGTATTTTCGCCAGTCTTCTTCTTTATTTGTTGTTTTTTCTGGAAAACGTAAAGGTCAGAAAGCTACGGCTACTTCTCTTTCTTGTTGGTTGAGGAGTGTTATTCGCTTAGTCAGCAGCCTCCTGAGAAAATCACGGCTCATTCCACGAGGGCTGTTTCTTCTACTTAGGCTTTCAAAAATGGGACTTCTGTGGATCAGATCTGCAAGGCTGCTGCCACTTGATCATCGTTACATACTTTTTCTAAATTTGATACTTTTGCTTCAGCTGAGGCTGTTTTTGGGAAAAAGGTTCTTCAAGCAGTGGCGCCTTCTGTTTAGGCTGTCTTGTCCCTACCTTATCATCCGTGTCCTCTAGCTTGGGTATTGATTCCCAATAGTAATTATGATGCTCCGTGGACTCACCGTGTCATTAGAAAGAAAATTAAATTTATGCTTACCTGATAAATTTGTTTCTTTCTTGACACGGTGAGTCCACGGCCCCCCCCTGTATTTCTCTTGTAAGGTGTATCCAGTCCACGGATCATCCATTACTTGTGGGATATTCTCATTCCCAACAGGAAGTTGCAAGAGGACACCCACAGCAGAGCTGTCTATATAGCTCCTCCCCTAACTGCCATACCCAGTCATTCTCTTGCAACTCTCAACAAACATGGAGGTAGTAAGAGAGAAAGTGGTGAAATGTAGCTGTTATTTTGCTTCAATCAAAAGTTTATTATTTTTAAATGGTACCGGAGTTGTACTATTTTGTTCCAGGCAGAAAAAAAGAAGAATCTGGCTGTGATTTATATGATCTTAGCAGGTTGTAACTAAGATCCATTGCTGTTCTCACACATGACTGAAGAGAGAGATAACTTCAGCGGGGGAATGGCGTGCAGGTTATCCTGCTATGAGGTATGTGCAGTTAAGATTTTTCTAGAAGATGTGAATGCTAGAAAATGCTGCTGATGCCAAATTTATGTAAGGTAAGCCTGAATACAGTGATTTAATAGTGACTGGTATCATGCTTACTTTCTGAGGTAATACTCTTTTATATTTACAATATAAAACGTTTGCTGGCATGTTTAAACGTTTTTATATATACTTTGGTGATAAAACTTTATTGGGGCCTAGTTTTTTCCACATGGCTGGCTTAAATTTGCCTAGAAACAGTTTTCTGAGGCTTTCCACTGTGTTACTATGAGTGGGAGGGGCCTAATTTAGCGCTTTTTTGCGCAGTAACTTTTACAGACTGAGACATCCAGCTTCCTCCAGGAGTCCCCTGAATGCTATAGGACATCTCTAAAGGGCTTTCCAAAATCGTTTGTTGGGGAAGGTAGGCCCACAGCAAGGCTGTGGCAGTTTGGTGTGTCTTTAAAAAACGTCTATCGTTTTTTTGATCAGTTTTTTGAACTAAGGGGTTAATCATCCATTTGCAAGTGGGTGCAATGCTCTGTTAGCTTATTATACACACTGTAAAAATTTCGTTTGATTTACTGCCTTTTTTCACTGTTTTTCAAATTCTGACAAAATTTGTTTCTCTTAAAGGCACAGTACCGTTTCTTATATTTGCTTGTTAACTTGATTTAAACAGGCCCATTTATCAAGCTCCGTACGGAGCTTGAAGGGCCGTGTTTCTGGCGAGTCTTCAGACTCGCCAGAAACACAAGTTATGAAGCAGCGGTCTAAAGACCGCTGCTCCATAACCCTGTCCGCCTGCTCTGAACAGGCGGACAGGAATCGCCGGAATACGATCGGGTTGATTGACAGCTCCCTGCTGGCGGCCGATTGGCCGCGAGTCAGCAGGGGGCGGCGTTGCACCAGCAGCTCTTGTGAGCTGCTGGTGCAATGTTAAATGCGGAGAGCGTATTGCTCTCCGCATTTAGCGAGGTCTTGCGGACCTGATCCGCAGTGTCGGATCAGGTCCGCAAGCCCTTTGATAAATGGGCCTGAAAGTGTTTTCCAAGCTTGCTAGTCTCATTGCTAGTCTGTACAAACATGTCTGACATAGAGGAAACTCCTTGTTCATTATGTTTAAAAGCCATGGTGGAACCCCCTCTTAGAATGTGTACCAAATGTACTGATTTCACTTTGAGCAATAAAGATCATATTCTGTCTTTAAAAAATGTATCACCAGAGGAATCTGACGAGGGGGAAGTTATGCCGACTAACTCTTCCCACGTGTCAGATCCTTTGACTCCCACTCAAGGGACTCGCGCTCAAATGGCGCCAAGTACATCTAGGGCACCCATAGCGTTTACTTTACAAGACATGGCGGCAGTCATGGATAATACACTGTCAGCGGTATTAGCCAGACTACCTGAATTTAGAGGAAAGCGAGATAGCTCTGGAGTTAGACGAGATACAGAGCATACTGACGCTTTAAGAGCTATGTCTGATACTGCCTAACAATATGCAGAAGCTGAAGGAGAGCTTCTTTCTGTGGGTGATGTTTCTGACTCAGGGAAGATGATGCAACCTGATTCTGATATCTCTACATTTAAATTTAAGCTTGAACACCTCCGCGTGTTACTCAGGGAGGTTTTAGCTGCTCTGAATGACTGTGATACAATTGCTGTGCCAGAGAAATTGTGTAGACTGGATAAATACTATGCAGTGCCGGTGTGCACTGATGTTTTTCCAATACCTAAAAGGTTTACAGAAATTATTACTAAGGAATGGGATAGACCAGGTGTTCCGTTCTCTCCCCCTCCTATTTTTAGAAAAATGTTTCCAATAGACGCAACCACACGGGACTTATGGCAGACAGTTCCTAAGGCGGAGGGAGCAGTTTCTACTCTAGCAAAGCGTACTACTATCCCTGTCGAGGACAGTTGTGCTTTCTTAGATCCAATGGATAAAAAGTTAGGTTACCTTAAGAAAATGTTTATTCAACAAGGTTTTATCCTACAGCCCCTTGCATGCATTGCTCCTGTCACTGCTGCTGCGGCATTCTGGTTTGAGTCTCTGGAAGAGGCTTTACAGGTAGAGACTCCATTGGATGACATACTTGACAAGCTTAGAGCACTTAAGCTAGCCAATTCTTTTGTTTCTGATGCCATTGTTCATTTGACTAAACTAACGGCTAAGAATTCTGGTTTGGCTATCCAGGCGCGCAGAGCGCTATGGCTCAAATCATGGTCAGCTGACGTTACTTCAAAGTCTAAGCTGCTTAACATTCCCTTCAAGGGGCAGACCCTATTCGGGCCTGGTTTGAAGGAGATTATTGCTGATATCACTGGAGGAAAAGGTCATGCCCTTCCTCAGGATAGGTCCAAGTCAAGGGCCAAACAATCTAATTTTCGTGCCTTTCGAAACTTCAAGGCAAGTGCGGCATCAACTTCCTCTAATACAAAACAAGAGGGAACTTTTGCTCAGTCCAAGATGGTCTGGAGACCTAACCAGACCTGGAACAAGGGTAAGCAGGCCAAAAAGCCTGCTGCTGCCTCTAAGACAGCATGAAGGAACGGCCCCCTATCCGGTAACGGATCTAGTAGGGGGCAGACTTTCGCTCTTCACCCAGGCGTGGGCAAGAGATGTCCAGGATCCCTGGGCGTTGGAAATTATATCCCAGGGATATCTTCTGGACTTCAAGGCTTCCCCCCCAAAAGGGAGATTTCACATTTCGCAATTATCTGCAAACCAGATAAAGAGAGAGGCATTCTTACACTGTGTACAAGACCTCCTAGTTATGGGAGTGATCCATCCAGTTCCAAAGGAAGAACAGGGACAGGGATTTTACTCAAATCTGTTTGTAGTTCCCAAAAAAAAAAGGAACCTTCAGACCAATTTTGGATCTAAAGATCTTAAACAAATTCCTCAGAGTTCCATCATTCAAGATGGAGACTATTCGTTCCATCCTACCTATGATCCAGGAGGGTCAATACATGACTACAGTGGATTTAAAGGATGCTTATCTTCACATTCCGATACACAAAGATCATCATCGGTTTCTCAGGTTTGCCTTCCTAGACAGGCATTACCAGTTTGTAGCTCTTCCCTTTGGGTTAGCTACAGCCCCAAGAATTTTTTACGAAGGTTCTGGACATAGTGTTGGCATTTCTGAGGTTGCATGGGTGGAAGGTGAACTAGGAAAAGAGTTCTCTATCCCCCCTCACAAGAGTTTCCTTCCTAGGGACTCTGATAGATTCCATAGAAATGAAAATTTACCTGACGGAGTCCAGGTTATCAAAACTTCTAAATTCCTGCCGTGTTCTTTATTCCATTCCTCGCCCTTTGGTGGCTCAGTGCATGGAAGTAATCGGCTTAATGGTAGCGGCAATGGACATAGTGCCGTTTGCACGCCTACATCTCAGACCGCTGCAACTCTGCATGCTCAGTCAGTGGAATGGGGATTACACAGATTTGTCCCCTCTACTAAATCTGGATCAAGAGACCAGGGATTCTCTTCTCTGGTGGCTATCTCGGGTCCATCTGTCCAAAGGTATAACCTTTCGCAGGCCAGATTGGACAATTGTAACGACAGATACCAGCCTTCTAGGTTGGGGTGCAGTCTGGAACTCCCTGAAGGCTCAGGGATCGTGGACTCAGGAGGAGTCACTCCTTCCAATAAACATTCTGGAACTAAGAGCGATATTCAATTCTCTTCAGGCTTGGCCTCAGCTAGCGACAATGAGGTTCATCAGATTTCAGTCGGACAACATCACGACTGTGGCTTACATCAACCATCAAGGGGGAACAAGGAATTCCCTAGCGATGTTAGAAGTCTCAAAGATAATTCGCTGGGCAGAGATTCACTCTTGCCACCTATCAGCTATCCATATCCCAGGTGTAGAGAACTGGGAGGCGGATTTTCTAAGTCGACAGACTTTTCATCCGGGGGAGTGGGAACTCCATCCGGAGGTGTTTGCACAATTGGTTCATCGTTGGGTTCATCTCATGGCGTCTCGCCAGAACGCCAAGCTTCCTTGTTACGGATCCAGGTCCAGGGACCCCAAGGCAACGCTGATAGATGCTCTAGCAGCGCCTTGGTCCTTCAACCTGGCTTATGTGTTTCCACCGTTTCCTCTGCTCCCTCGTCTGATTGTTAAAATCAAGTAGGAGAGAGCATCAGTGATCTTGATAGCGCCTACGTGGCCACGCAGGACTTGGTATGCAGATCTGGTGGACATGTCATCTTTTCCACCATGGACTCTGCCGCTGAGACAGGACCTTCTACTTCAGGGTCCTTTCAACCATCCAAATATAATTTCTCTGAGGCTGACTGCCTGGAGATTGAACGCTTGATTTTATCAAAGCGTGGTTTCTCCGAGTCAATCATTGATACCTTAATTCAGGCACGAAAGCCTGTCACCAGGAAAATCTGTCATAAGATATGGCGTAAATATTTTTATTGGTGTGAATCCAAGGGCTACTCATGGAGCAAGGTCAGGATTCCCAGGATATTATCTTTTCTCCAAGAATGATTGGAGAAAGAATTGTCAGCTAGTTCCTTAAAGGGACAGATTTCTGCGCTATCTATTCTTTTGCACAAGCATCTGGCGGATGTCCCAGACGTTCAGGCATTTTGTCAGGCTTTAGTTAGAATCAAGCCTGTGTTTAAACCTGTTGCTCCACCTTGGAGCTTAAATTTGGTTCTTAAAGTTCTTTTTTTGGTAGCTATTTCCTCGGCTCGTAGAGTTTCCGAGTTATCTGCCTTACAATGTGATTCTCCTTATCTGATCTTCCATGCAGATAAGGTAGTTCTGCGTACTAAACCTGGGTTTTTACCTAAGGTGGTATCTAATAAGAATATCAATCAAGAGATTGTTGTTCCGTCTTTGTGTCCTAATCCTTCTTCAAAGAAGGAACGTCTATTACACAATCTGGACGTGGTTCGTGCTTTAAAGTTTTACTTACAAGCTACTAAAGATTTTCGTCAAACATCTGCTTTGTTTGTTGTCTACTCTGGACAGAGGAGAGGTCAAAAGGCTTCGGCAACCTCTCTTTCTTTTTGGCTAAGAAGCATAATCCGCTTAGCCTATGAGACTGCTGGCCAGCAGCCTCCAGAAAGGATTACAGCTCATTCTACTAGAGCTGTGGCTTCCACATGGGCCTTTAAAAATGAGGCTTCTGTTGAACAGATTTGCAAGGCGGGGACTTGGTCTTCGCTTCATACTTTTTCAAAATTCTACAAATGTAATACTTTTGCTTCTTCTTCGGAGGCTATTTTTGGGAGAAAGTTTTTACAGGCAGTGGTACCTTCCGTTTAAGTACCTGCCTTGTCCCTCCCTTCATCCGTGTACTTTAGCTTTGGTATTGGTATCCCACAAGTAATGGATGATCCGTGGACTGGATACACCTTAGAAGAGAAAACATAATATATGCTTACCTGATAAATTTATTTCTCTTTTGGTGTATCCAGTCCACGGTCCGGCCTGTCATTTTAAGGCAGGTATTTTTTAATTTTAAACTACAGTCACCACTGCACCCTATGGTTTCTCCTTTCTCTGTTTGTTTTCGGTCGAATGACTGGATATGGCAGTTAGGGGAGGAGCTATATAGACAGCTCTGCTGTGGGTGTCCTCTTGCAACTTCCTGTTGGGAATGAGAATATCCCACAAGTAATGGATGATCCGTGGACTGGATACACCACAAGAGAAATAAATTTATCAGGTAAGCATAAATTATGTTTTTCAGACAGTTTATTTTTCATAAACCTCAGGCACCTCTGCACCTTATATTACTTCCTTTCTCCTTTCCCTTTGGTCCAATGACTGGGGGTTGTGGGTAAGGGGAGTGGTATTTAACAGCTGTGGCTGTAGTGCTCTTTGCCTCATCCTGCAGGTCAGGAGTGATATTCCCAATAGTAATTATGATGATGCGTGGACTCACTGTGTCAAGAAAGAAACAAATTTATCAGGTAAGCATAAATTTCATTATATATATGTGTGTGTGTGTGTGTATATATATATATATATATATATATATATATATATATATATATATATATATATACATATATACATATATACATATGTGTGTATATATATATATATATATATATATATAAACTTTATATGTCAATTTAGTTGAAATGAACACAAAAGAAAGTTTTAATCTAAAACGTTTCAGCAATTGCAGAGATTCTTCTACTACATATGGCTGCAATGTAGAGTCAATTCTAATATGAAAGAAATTAAAGAACAGGGAGCAACGAGTAGTAGTATACGGATCATACTCATATTGGACAATGGTAATCAGTGGAGTCACCCAGGGATTAGTACTGGGCCCTGTTTGTTATAATATTTTTTAATAATGACTTGGAGCAAAGATTAAATAGCAGAATCTCTATTTTTTGCAGATGATACAAAGTTGTGGGGATTAACAAAAGTTTGAAGAATGGGCTGGTAAATGGAAAATGAGATTTAAGACTGGAAAATGCAAGCTTTTACATTTTGGAAGTAAAACAAGCAGGTAACCTATTACTTAATGCTAGACTTGGCAAAACAGAGGAGAAAGGGGATTTGGGAGTACTGATAGATAAGCTAAATATGGGTGCACAATGGACTCGATTTATCAAGCCTTTTTTCCCCCTTTACCTGCAGGTTTGCACAAGGGAACCTGCAGTCAGTATTTATTTATTAAGCAGCAGTCATCAGACCGCTGCTTCAATTGACAGCTCCTGCCCGCGCATGATTAGCTGTGCATGGGCAGGGGGCTGGGTTGCACACAAGCGCACAGGAGCGCTCGTGTGCAATGTTAAATGCGTGCAACGGATTGCTGCCCGCCAGAGGAGAAGCCGGGTGGACAAGTGCGAATATGAACGCCCCTGTCCGCCATGGAATGATAAATGGAGCCCAAAGTAGGGCAGTGGCTTCTAATGGTAATAAAATGCTAGCATGCAATAAAAGAGGGATTGATGCAAGGGAAGAAAGCAAAATTCTGTCATTTATATAAATCTCTGGTAAGACCTCACCTTGAGTATGCAGTACAGTTCTGTTGGGCAATTAAAAAAAAAACCACATTGCAGAGGTAGAAGTTCAGAGAAAAGCCACAAAACTAATAAGGGGAATGGAGAATTTAAACTTACGAGGAGAGGTTAGCCAAACTGTGGTCTCTTTTCCCTAGATAACAAATGCTCTAGATAACAAAGGTAATACTAGCACCTTAAGTAACTCAAGTAATGTATCTGGTCATATAAATGAGGACACTCTTCATGAAAATATACAAGCTAATACTAATATTAATGATTTGTTTGAACAGCTTAGTAGCCTTATTATAAAAATTGATAATGTACAGAAAAGCTTGGATAAAGTGGTTCAAGAGATGCAACAAATAACAGCTAGAATATCTGTGATAGAGCAGCGAGTCCCAGATACAGAAGAAAGCCAAATAGAGTTGCAAAAAAGAGTAAGAACGGTTGAACAAGATAATGAAAAGTTAAGAGTAAAGCTTGATGAAGTGGAAAATCATACAAGGAGAAATAACATCAGGCTGGTTGGCTTACCGGAGTCAGTGCTATCCTACCAATTAATTGAATTTGCTGAAAAAAACACTACCATCATTACTGGGCATAGAAAATAATGCATACTCATTTCATGTGGAAAGAGCACACCGAATGGGTGTTAACAACCCGACCTTACATAACCGGCACAAATCCAGAGTTGTTATAATCAAATATCTTAGCTTCCAGGCTAAAATCAGGATTTTAAGAGCATACAGGAACATGCAAAATTTTGAGGGGAAAAAAATTCTCATATTCCAGGACTATTCGGCAGACTTATCAAGGCGCAGGAACCAATTCTCTGAAATTTGCCAGAGGCTGGTCAGGGAAAAAAGATCTTTTGCACTATTGTATCCTGCTAAATTGAAAATTCAACAAGGAGAGATGTCTTATTTCTTTTTTGACCCTGTAGAGGGAACACGATTCCTAGAACAAGGGTCATATGCGGCTGAAGGATGAACTCTGTAGCATTTAAAGATATGACAAATCAGAAAATGATAAGAATTATGCTTTTATCCTCTTATTCAGATAGCTCTTAACATAATTTATTCCTACTTCAAATGTATCTGATTATATATAGATGTAATCTCAATGTATCACTAGGGTGAAACTATTAATAATTTGGTATCACAGTAGTTTAAAAAAAAAAGAATATGGTTTACAAAGAACTTTGATGTGGACTTGACAATGCATGGGTCTAAAAAGTGTAAATTGAAAATATACTCACAGGGGGGAGGGAGGATAATATAAAATGTATAAGTTTTTGGGATAGTTATCTATACTTATGTTTAGCACTTAAGATATATATATATCTAATAAGGTTAAAGAGTATTTAAAATGCACTATGAAAGGAGGTAACTGGGAAAGGCAATATAGACTGAATAATTTTAACTGTAAGAGTTTTTTACACAGTATATGTGGTATATTGGGTCCCCAATAATGAGACGTGATAGTATTACAAGCACAAGAACCTGTTTTACACAATATGTAAATATATGTTCTCCACTGCACGAATTAGATAATTTTAATGATAGATTTTATACACAGAAAATTGAGGAAGAAAATTATAAATGGTGAAGGATAGACATCAAATATACACAACAGGGGATTATAAAACTTGGGAAAACCACAGAGCATACTACAATTAGTCACTTTCTTTCTTTTAGATTATATGTAACTGAGAGGATTAAGGTAATTTTAAGGTATTTTATGATAATGAACTGTACATGGGGCACTTTAATAGATCATAGACAACAGAGATCACTAATTGATGAGATGATAAACGTACGGTGTAGGGATATAGGGAGAATAATTGACTCACAGGATATAGAAATTCTGATATAGGTTTATTAAATAATACAGAACATTTAGGCTTATACAACTAGAGAGTAGATGGTAAAAATTATTACTTGGAACGTAGGGGGAATTAATTCCCCAATAAAACGAAAAGCAATACTTAACCATCTAAAAAAATTAAATGCTGACATCGCTTATATACAAGAGACACATCTGACAGATAAAGAGCATATCAAACTCAAAGCTGATTGGGTAAAGAAGGTAGTATACTCATCATATAACAGTTCATCACATGGGGTAGCTATACTATTCCATAAAAATCTACAATATGAAATAGAGAATATTTACAAAGATAAACAGGGCAGACTTATAGTTATAAATCTAATGATTAACGGATTAAAGTTCACATTATGTAATGTTTATGGACCAAACCAGCAAGACCCTAAATTTTGGTCAAAAAGTCTGAAAATTCTATTGAACAAAGCCAGGTATGAGTTGATAATGATGGGGGACTTTAATATAACTCCTAATCCAATAATTGATAGAAGAACAGCTAAAATAGCTAGAAAGGATAAATCTAGATGCAACTACGAAAAAAGGACAATACAGGGGTTATGCGAAAATCTGGGAATGCAAGACATATGGTGAAAACCCCCCCCTGATCTTTCTGACTATACCCATATATCACGCTCAAACAGTGCAATGTCTAGAATAGACTATTGTCTTATCTCATACAGATTAAATACCTGTGTAGAAGATGTTAAAATATTAGTTTTGTCTGTCAGATTATACTCCGGTGTTGATATCCCTAAAATATCGGAAAAATTAAGGTAATGTTAATAACTTCAAATATCCAAAATATTTGTATAAATCAGAACAATGGAAAAAAATTCCTAGAGGTAAAATGGAAGGATTTTGAGAAAAATAATAAAGAACATATTTTAAAACCCCAATTATTTTGGGAAACATCTAAAGCGGTTATGAAAGCAGAAATGATCTCATACTTAAAATATAGTAAAATGAAAGCTCAAAAGGAAGAGATAAGGATTAATAAACTAAAAGAGCATATACACAATATAGATTAAATCCAACATTTCAGAATAGAATTGCATATTTTAATGCTAAAAAAGATAGAGATATAAAGAATTTGGAGAAAGCGCAGGAAGAACTTAAAAAGAAATCAGCAAGATTTTATAGATGGAGTAATAGATCAGGCAAGTTACTTGCAAATCTATTAAGGGAGCAGAAATCTCAAAATTATATTTCTGCAATTAAGGATATAGATCACATATTCCAAGACACAGGGCAAATTATTGAGTGCTTTAAGAAATACTATCAAAATTTATATAAGTCTCAAGGAAATGATATTGTTAAACAACAGAAACTTTGGAACCAGATCAAATTACCACAAATTAGTGAGGATCAAAATAAGAAATTGAATGAAGAAATAACTAAAAAAAGAAATAGAGAAAGTCATATATAAATTATCTTGATCTAAAGCATCAGGTCCTGATGGATTACCAGCCGAATTTTACAAGACATTACTTCCCCTAGTTATAGATCCATTACATCATTATTTTAGAGCTTTATATGATGGGAAAGGGAATATATCATCCATCTTTAAAATAGTTAACTTGATTCTCATCCCTAAACCTGGGAAAAACCAGTTAGAACCTCAATCATATAGACCTATATCGTTAACAAATGTTGATTATAAAATATTGATGAAAATTCTAGCTAATAGGTTAAATACAATTCTACCATCCATTGTGTCAGAAGAAAAGGTTGGTTTTATGACTGGGAGAACATCAGTAAGACATTTAAGAAATATCCTACATGTCATTCAAAAATATTGGCGGAGAGAAGAAACAGGGGATCTGTCGGAGGCCTTCTTATTATCATTAGATGCGGAGAAGGCCTTCGACAGAATTGAGTGGACTCATTTATTCTATACTTTGGAGAAGGGAAATATTAGAGGCAAATTTCTTGACTTTATTAGAGCGATTTATACGCCAACAGATGCATACATCTGTATTAATGGATTTACATCTACCCCTATTCAGTTATGTAGGGGCACACGTCAGGGGTGCCCCCTTTCCCCGCTTTTATTTAATTTAGCATTAGAACCGCTTATACATCTTCTTAAAAAATGCTCACCTGGCATTTTGATTGAGAAAACACACATACAGATAGCGTTATTTGCAGATGATTTGTTATTATTTGTTTCAGATCCAGAAGTTTATATTGATCAGATTACAGAAAGAGTTCTGTTATTTGGATATAATTCGGGATATAAGATAAATATGAATAAATCCCAGATATTATGGCTCTATAAAAGCAAAAAGGACAAAAGATATGTCTTTGAGGAAGTAACAGAGTATATGATATATTTGGGAGTAAAAATTTCTAATGATCCCAACAGAATATATGATCTGAATTTTCCACCGATTATAAGAAATATTGTAAAAGATCTTAAAATATGGCAAAACTTAAATCTAAATTTAACAGGTAGGATTCATGTAATTAAAATTTCTATTCTACCAAAGCTTTTATATCCTGTCCATATGCTGCCACTAAGAATCCCGGCTAAAGATCTTAAATTACTTAATAGTGTTATTAGGGGATTTATATGGCGAGGAAATAAATCTAGAATTAGTGTCTCTAAAATCCTCTCTTAAAAAACTAGGATGGGGTCTGCCGAATATAAAGTATTATAATTGGGCGGCTTTAGCAAGATTTAGTATGGAATGGATAATAGGAACAGAGAAATATGTCAATCTGAAAATAGAGCAAGAACTGATTAAATCTATATCAATAGCCTATCTACCCCATGCTGAGACTGAAATTCCTAAAAGTATTAAAAACCATATAATATTTCGCGATTCTCTTGCTATATGGAAACTAATAAATAGATTCTTTGGCATAAACTATAAGTACTCGCAATATATTCCCATAACAGGTAACCCTAAATTCCTAATGGGAAATTTCTACCCATTTTGTAAATGGGGTAATTTTGGTATTAAAAAGGTAGGTGATTTATACCATTATAAGAGCTATGAGATTTACTCTATTCAAGAAATTTATGATGAATATAAACTTAAAATCAACAACTACTTTCTTTACTATTATCATGTTAAATCATTCCCACAGAAAGTCTTGCGAGAGTTAAAAGATAATAGTAGTCAAAATCAAATAATAGAATTATGTGAGTACTATGAAAAAGGTAATTATAAAATAACTAATATATATAATAAAATAATAAATATGACAATCCAAAGCTTATTCAATTTAAATTATTTATTGCCATAGTTATAATATTAGCAAGGAAATTAATTAAAAAACTCTGGATAGAGAGAAAGTGTCCATCTATTGCTAGTTTAAAGAAAAAAATTGGGCAACAACTAATAATAGAGAAATATGATGTAATGGATGATATCTATGCGAGAAAAACTTTATATATTATATTTGTTATATAAAGGCTTATAATAAAGAATAAAACCTCAATCCTAGATAAAAACATACGCTATAATTAATCAACTTAACTATAAATAAAGGGTAGATTCTCTGTATCCACGTACACAGGAGCTCTATGAATGCAGGAAATACTATTATATTTTAGGAATTGTTGAGTGGGAAATTTAACTATATGTATATGTATAATATATCTGTGTATTTTTTCTCTTTTAATATAATAATTGTTAAATAAAGAAATTTCAAAATAAAAACAAAAAAACAAAAAAAAAAAACAAATGCTCTTAAAAGATGATATGATTACTTTATAATAATATATTTAAGGCCCATATATAGAGATGGTAGAAGCTCTGTTTATTCCAAGGAAATTGTTTGTGACGAGAGGTCACAATTAGGAAAGTAGATTTACTCTTGAGCAACGTAAATATTTTTTCACTGTAAGAGCAATCACAATTGTGAAACTCATCGCCTAAGGAGGTAGTGAATGTCAATACTTTAGATACATTTAAAAATAGGTTACATACATTTCTGTTTTGAAACCGTATTCAGTGATATGTTTGCATGTGTTAAATGGGCCACCTTTTAGGAATTCATTTAAGCTCAATTGGAGCTTCAATAACTGTGAATCAAGTAGGATGTGTATAGGTTAAACTCAATGGACTTCTGTCTTATTTTAACCTCATCTACTATGTTAAGGACTTTATTAAAAATGATTCTTTATAGTGATGATAGGTGTGTATCCTTGCTTCTCTAAGCACAATCCTGAGTGTGTGTTATTTTCTATGTTCAAATCTTACAAGATGGATTGCAAAGGTGTTTGTTGTATTGTTTTGATTTGCTATAACCTAACCTTATGTAGTGTAATTCAATTATGTAAATGTTGCTCTACTTTTTTATGGCCAGAGTTGAATCACCATTAAAGCTTAAATATTCATCAGCTGTTGCCTTTTATCTATGTATCATTTCTTCCAAATATCTGCCTTTTTTCCTGCTTGTGATTCAGTTTGTTTGAGCTCTATGATCCTTAAAGTGATGCTAAAGTTTCTTAGTGTAATGCACAGTATATACAATTAGCCTTAAAAAAATCAATCAATGAAAGTGCCCCTGTTTTGAAGACCCTTTTTTGTAAAATATTTACCATTTTCTGATGGTAAACATCGCTCCGTTCTTCCGCCCGCTTCTCATATTTCTTATAGCTGTGCACAGAATGTACTTTTTGTATTTTTCTTTCTCAATAAAGCTGGTTTAAAAAATATCAGCATCTAATTCTTTAAGGTTCAGTTTATTCATTTATTAATTTATCAAAAATCATTTTAATGTGACTTGTTATAACTGTATATTACAGCAATATATATAAAGGTACCGTAGTTCTTTGAAATTAAACTACATTACCCATCATGCTTTACATATAGAAACTACACCTCCCAGCGGGTGTTATGTTATTACTTATTAGTGTGCGCACATGCGCTTTAAAAGTTTTCAACAATCTGACGGGTAGATTGTAACATCTGACGTGCTGGGATTGGAATGCAATGGCGCGGTAGAGTAGAGTGACAGAATGTCACTTATCTGTTATGTTTGCTATTCTGACACCAGATTCGTCATCTAATTGAATTACGAGGTGCGGGTGGAGGAATGGCGCAATGTTTACCATCAAACAATAGTAAATATTTTACAAATAAAGGGTCTTAAAAAAAATGTAATTTTGAAGGCTAATTGTATATACTGTGCATTACACTAAGAAACTTTACAATAATTGTTAAGGGGACATGGAACACCGATGTTGCCTATTTAGAATAGTAACTTTAAATCTTTTTTATTAATTTTTATTTTTGCACTGCAATACCGTCCACTCTGGCGCTGAAGTAGCAGCCATGTCTCATGCAAATTATTGCTTTGCATAATTCAGCTTTTAGTTTCCTACTAATTTAGTCTGTTTTGCATTAAAATGCCACTTAAAGAAGGTAAGAGGCTTCACTTTTCTACTAGATGTACACATTATACAATAGATCGCTGTGTAGCTCTGGAAACAAATCTGAACAAGAACAAAACCTTTTATTTTGTTATTGGTCATTTACATTAAAATAAGATGATTCTGGTACCCACCTACTCTCAGCTTGTCTATGCAGTTAATACTTTGTGAAATCATTGCAATATACATTTTTTTTATCATATTAAAATAATTACATTTTTTTTTTACTTCATTTATGCAGGGTCCATTACTTACTGTCACAGCCCCACTAGGGTCTGAGGTTTTTCAGGAATATAAAGTCTTTTGACTAGACTGTCTCTTTAAAGGAAGAGGGCCCTGCCCTTGAGTCACTGTAAGCTGTAAACCATCTTTACATAATGTGATCAACAGGACAGGTAGACTTGTGAGCTTACATTCTAAAGGAAGTATGTATGGACGTTGTGGGAGAGAGAAACATGAATAGTAGAGACAACTTAAAGTAAATTGTATGCACCCTTCAACAGATATGTTTTTAAGGAACACTTGACGTTATTGAGGCTAGAGGCAAGAGTTCATATGACAGGTGCGGTTCTAAAACAGTTTTTGCAAACGAGATGAGTGTGAGGAAGAATGAGAGATTAGGAGAGGGGTAGGTCTTGGGCAGAGGAGGGTAGGGATTATTTGCAGACAAGGGTAACAAAAAAAACTTCCAATTACTATCTGTTTGTAAAATGTATCTCTTTCTATTCTTTTTTCAAAATATATCTCCTTCCCAAGAGAGCACACTTATTCAGATGCACTTAATGTTTAAAACCATGTTGAACCTATAGTTCTCTATCCACATATAACCTCTAATGACACTAATCACATATTTGCACAGGAAAGGTCTTACCACTTAGCCCCTTATGTCAGAATGACGATATGTGGTCATCATCCGCAAAATGTATTTAGAGTGGAGTTTATCACACACCCCCTGCACATAGGCTGCATCCCTGTTGGTTTAGGGCTCCCCCAAGACCTCTTTAAAAAGCCCCTACATAAGTTTAATAGCCAGGTGATCATTGTGGTAATAGTGATCACTGGGCGTGAAAGAATGTCCATTTATTTGCATAGAGGCTCACTTATGTGCATATTAAAGTTACAAAACTATGCCATAAGGCCTTTAATATAATAATATAAGATAACCCTTTCTTTTTCCTATAGAGTTTAGGGGGAAAAACACTATTGCTTATTATAACCTTATTTATTAAAAATATATATATTTTTAATTAAAATGCATTTTTCCCATACTTTTTGTTGCAGATTTCTTACACGTCATGATATATACATAAAATAATGGTATAGTTTGAATTTGCTGGGTCTCCTGAAAAAAAAAAAATATATATTAACCAAAAACTGCAAGAAGAAGAAAGGACATATCATATATATATATATATAAGCTGTTAGTAGCTATAAGCGTAGACCAAAGTGCAAAGTTCTCCTCGTAACAGGGTCAAAATCCTTCCAAGAACCCCCACAAGAGAAGCGGTATATGAGAGATATATAGACACAGTTCTTGCATAGTTAAGTTCAAATCGGGTATCCATAAAGTCCCCTCTTAATCGGGAGCTCCACACCTATCTGCTAGTTTCCAAATCTTGGTATGCTGTACTGTGTAGCAGGCAAAGCATTCAGCTGTCCCGGAGCCTGTAAAACTTTTCCGCCATAATCACTGCCAAAATCAGCAGCGTGTAGAGAAACTTCCTTATGATGCTCTGGGCGTGGTCACGTAACAACCACCAATGCTTACGCGTGTTTCACCCCCTACGTCACTTGGTAGACAGGGCTTCCTCAGGGCTACTGAATTCATCTCATTTTGGAGATTAAATACCAGTACATGATCTGCCCCAGAGGCAGGTGAAAGTATATACAATGGAACATTTGGACATAAACAGATACATATAATTAAGGTAATTATATATATATATATATATATATATATATATATATATATATATATATATATATATATATATATAAACACAAAATATCTTCCTTTTTAATACAAAGTTATATCGACTTTCACAATGTCGGATCAAGCCTATAATATTGAGCAAGATAGAAACCAATGTAAGTTAAATACATCCGTAAATTAGTATTTCATACAGAAGTAGATGTATCAAAAATATATTACAGTATCAACACTTACGAACCAACGTAAGGAAAGCAAAGGAGGACAGGGCTGGTTATTACCCTAAAAAACTGGCCATTTCTAGTTTCTCATTCATACCGTGGGGTAGATCAATTTACACTCTTTCTGTAGGAGGCACTTGTCATTATCCCCTCCTCTACCGTAAAGTAAACCTATATCGATGCCTGTAAATTTAAGGCATTCATGATCACTATTATGTTTCAACTGAAAGTGTCTGGCCACACTACTTGTCTGAACCTTGAATTTCACATCATCAAGAAGGTTTACTTCTTGGTAGAGAAGGGGATAATGACAAGTGCCTCCTACAGAAAGAGTGTAAATTGATCTACACCCTTAAGACCCTGTGAAATAAATGCATTTGAATGGTCACTAATACTCTATTAATCTTAGTGTCTGTTTGCTATACTCTTTAGCGAAAGGCTAATATTACATTTAATAATCCCTTATGAATTATTATACCCACTATAAAATATTAACACACAATCACTAGCTTAATTAAACTACCTGCAAGAATATCACTCACAGAGTCTTACTTCAGCAATACCAAAACTTTTATTAACTGTGCAAGAACTGTGTCTATATATCACTCGTATACCGCTTCTCTTGTGGGGGGGTCTTGGAAGGTTTTGAACCTGTTACGAGGAGAACTTTGCACTTTGGTCTATGCTTATAGCTATTAACAGCTTGTCTGCCTTATTAACATATCTATGTTGATTGTTTTATTTTTATGCTTGATTGCTGCATTACTTATGACTGTACGCTTTTTCTGCCTCATATTCCTTGATCTCTCTAGGACTCGGCGACCCACTTAGATCCCTATTTGTGAACCTGCCCAGGATATTCATCCTTGGTATCATTACAAGGGGGTTCTGTGTGCAGCTGGGGTGTAGTGGTAACGCTTTTTCCTTTTGAGTCATTCTATGACTGATGTGCTTTACTAATTTGGGCCCTTGCTAGTCACGTGATGTAGCCTATGTATGTTCTTTTCACATTGATGTGTGCTATTTGCATGTAGACATTTTTTGTCATTGCACTACTTGTGAATCACTATTTGGCAATAAGAGTCGATACTCTGACTGTCTTTTCAGGCACTTATTAAATATATGGCTTATCCACATATTTGTAAAACAGTGCTTTAGTCCCTATCTTTAGTCTAGGAGCATTTAATATGATGTCCTTTCTTCTTCTTGCAGTTTTTTGGTTAATATTTTATACATATTGGGTCTGCACCGCTTGGTAAATTATATTGCTCTTTGTTTCTAATTACTTAGAGCTGCCTTAGTGCCCATATCGGCCATTTAGTTCTCTACCCCTTATTTGCTTGCTATATATATTTTAAAAAACTAGTGAATACTTGAAATTTGTGCCCTATAATGTCCATTTTATTCTATAGGGAATCTCTGTGATAGTGTTACTAGCAGTGGCAAGTTGGTGCATTTACAGTTAATAGTGGTGTGAGGGTGACTGGTGTGATAAGGGGTAATACCAGTGTGAGTGTGGTCAGTTAAAGTTGCTCTGGAGAAGGTCACAGTTAGGGTCACTTTGGGACAAGGAGGTGAGGAGCATGAGGGGATCCTCCAGTGTATTGGAATAGGAATGGTGCATGTAACAGCCAATAGAATGCAAGCTCAATCCTATTGGCTGATTGGATCAGCCAATCGGATTGCATCAGCCAATAGGATTTTTAAACCTTTTTTTATTCCGATTGGCTGATAGAATTCTATCAGCCAATCGGAATTCAAGGGACGCCATCTTGGATGACGTCCCTTAAAGGAACCTTCATTCTTCAGTCGCCATCGTAAGAAGAGCATGCTCCACGCCGGATGTCTTGAAGATAGAGCCGCTCCGTGCCGGATGGATGAAGATAGAAGATGCTGTCTGAATGAAGACTTCAGCTGACTTGGATGAAGACTTTGTCCCGCTTGAATGAAGACTTTGTCCCGCTTGGATGAAGACTTTGTCCCGCTTGGATGAAGACTTTGTCCCGCTTGGATGAAGACTTTGTCCCGCTTGTATGAAGACTTTGTCCCGCTTGGATGAAGACTTTGGCCCGCTTGGATGAAGACTTTGGCCCGCTTGGATGAAGACTTTGGCCCGCTTGGATGAAGACTTTGGCCCGCTTGGATGAAGACTTTGGCCCGCTTGGATGAAGACTTTGGCCCGCTTGGATGAAGACTTCGGCCCGCTTGGATGAAGACTTCGGCCCGCTTGGATGAAGACTTTGTCCCGCTTGGATGAAGACTTTGGCCCGCTTGGATGAAGACTTTGGCCCGCTTGGATGAAGACTTTGGCCCGCTTGGATGAAGACTTTGGCCCGCTTGGATGAAGACTTCGGCCCGCTTGGATGAAGACTTCGGCCCGCTTGGATGAAGACTTCGGCCCGCTTGGATGAAGACTTCGGCCCGCTTGGATGAAGACTTCGGCCCGCTTGGATGAAGACTTCGGCCCGCTTGGATGAAGACTTCGGCCCGCTTGGATGAAGACTTCGGCCCGCTTGGATGAAGACTTCGGCCCGCTTGGATGAAGACTTCTGCCACTTCGTTGAGGATGGATGTCGGGTCTTCAAAAACTGTAAGTGGATCTTCGGGGGTTTGTGTTAGGTTTTATTAAGGGTTTATTGGGTGGGTTTTATTTTTAAATTAGGGTTTGGGCGGAAAAGAGCTAAATGCCCATACAAATGCCCTTTTCAGGGCAATGGGGAGCTTGGGTTTTTTATTTGGGGGTGTTGGTTGTGTGGGTGGTGGGTTTTACCTTTAGGGGATTGTTTGTATTTTTTTTTTTACAGGTAAAAGAGCTGATTTCTTTGGGGCAATGCCCTGCAAAAGGCCCTTTTAAGGGCTATTGGCAGTTTAGTTTAGGCTAGGATTTTTTTTTGGGGGGGGGGGCTTTTTTTTATTTTGATAGGGCTATTAGATTAGGTGTAATTAGTTTAAATATTTGATAATTTCTTTTTTTGTTTGTGTAATTTAGTGCTTGTTTTGTTTTGTAATTTAGTTAATTGTATTTAATTAATGTAATTTAGTTAATTGTAGTGTAATGTTAGGTGTTAGTGTAACTCAGGTTAGGTTTTATTTTACAGGTAACTTTGTATTTATTTTAGCTAGGTAGCTAGTAAATAGTTAATAAATATTTACTAACTATTCTACCTAGTTAAAATAAATACAAACTTAGCTGTGAAATAAAAATTAAACTAAGATAGCTACAATGTAACTGTTAGTTATTTTGTAGCTAGCTTAGGGTTTATTTTACAGGTAAGTATTTAGTTTTAAATAGGAATTATTTGGTTATTAATAGTAGGTTTTATTTAGATTTATTTTAATTACATTAAAGTTAGTGGGTGTTAGGTTTAGGGGTTAATAACTTTAGTATAGTGGCGGCGACGTTGGGGGCGGCAGATTAGGGGTTAATAAGTGTAAGTAGGTGGCGGCAACATTGTGGGAGGCAGATTAGGGGTTAATAAGTAGGTAGGTGGCAGCGATGTCGGGGCGGCAGATTAGGGGTTAATAACTGTAATGTAGGTGGCGGCAATATTGGGGGCGGCATATTAGGGGTTAATAAGTGTATTGTAGGTGGCGGCAATGTCGGGGGCGGCAGATTAAGGCTGTTTAGACTCAGGGTTTATGTTAGGGTGTTGGGTGTAAACATAACTTTTCTTTCCCCATAGGAATCAATTGGGCTGCGTTACGGAGCTTTACGCTCCTTTATTGCAGGTGTTAGGCTTTTTTTCGTCCGGCTCTCCCCATTGATGTCTAGGGGAAATTGTGCACGAGCATGTAAAACCAGCTCAAAGCAGCGCTGGTATTGGAGTGCGGTATGGAGCTCTATTTTGCTTTACGCTGCAATATTGCCTGCTAATGCCGGGTTTTTGTAAACCTGTAATAGCAGCGCTATAGGGAGGTGAGCGGTAACAATAACTTGCAAGTTAGCAACGAGAAGCTCTTACCGCAAAACTCGTAATCTAGCCGAATGTTATCTATATTGCCCACATGAACTAGCTTCCCCTGTTGTGAAAAACAAATTTAAAAAAGCATGGGATAAGAAGCTGTCTTTAGTGGCTTAGAAACAGGCAGAAATTTAGAGGTTTAAATGTTATAAAGTATATTAATATAACTGTTGGTTGAACAATGCTGGTTTAATGGGTAGTAAAGGCACTATCTATCTTTTTAAGCAGCAATAATTACGGTGTTCACTGTCCCTTTAAGCACATTCCCACATACATTTTGATCATTTACAATAAACTTATAAATAGAAAATAATTTTTTTCTGGTACCATTAACCAACACAAAATAGAATATTTTTTACAATTATATCTAGTACTAAACATTAGTATTACAAGTACATATTCACAGTAAGAAATAAAAAGCAAGTCATATTATCTAACATGGCTTTCCTAGACTACTTAGCTCTATAAACAGATCCCTCTTCACATGCTCTGTTTGTTTCTGTTTTTGATTACCTTATCAGATAGCCCTAACCCTGCAACATTTCAGTTTGCACTAATTAGAAGAATTATCTATCTCTGTGAATCTCCACAATCTCTCCCTCACTCCTCATCATTTCAGTAATTTCTTTTTTCTATTCTTCTCTCACTAAACCAGGGGATATCCCTAGCCATAACTCTGCAATGTTTCAATTTTCTGCTTCTCAGCAGAACCGTTTAGGTTACAACATCCTATGCCTGCAACGTTTAAAGGCATAACTAACTATTTAGATGTGACATTTCAAATTGATTACATTTTCATACCCTTAACATTTGCGGCTGTGTATTAGGGGTGTTCAGTATATCCATATTCATTATTTTTATTACTTTATAAATTACAACAGCAAATTGAAGCAACAGAACATGAATCAATTACCACATCATACACAACGTCTAATACAACAATACAAGTATTTCTTACAGAATAGTTTAATAAAGATTTTATTATAGACAGCATACAAATACTGCATGCTCAGAGTATGTGTTAAATAAACTTTGTATTGTGTTTAATAATAGCTGTTGTGAGATAGCCGGTGTGTTGTTTTATGTAAGGCTTTGTGGTCTTACGCAGAACAGAATGGGTTAACCAGGAGAGGATTATTAGTGCAGTAGGTGTGTCCATGGGAAAGTGGGGCGGGACAGGAATGCTCTGCTTTCTATATGCTGTCAGAAGAGGAGTGAGTGGAGAACTGGCAGGATGTATGGGGCACGGACAAGCAACACTACATTTCTATGTCACTTCTAAGGATACAATAAAACTATGACACAACTGGAGTGGAATATCTGTGTCTTTAACCATCACATACAAGGGATGTTACAATGACGTACTGTTAGCAAGGTAAGGAACATTATCAGCTCTGGATTAATTGATTTTACAGCTGTATATGATATTCCTGCTCTGCTTTATGAAAATATAGGCAATCTGTGTCTTCTCACTAATTGTGGCCTGTTTCTTCACTTGCAGATATAGCATCTCATATTTATTCTGTTTAGCTTTCTGATTTATTATCTCTTAGCAATTGACAATAATTTCATGTGACAAATCTGCAGTTTTACTATTGCTGCTCTTTACTGAACCATACAATCTAACTTCAGACTGGCTATTTTCCTCTACAGTGTTAATAAACTTTTTAGTGTTTAGTCATGTGTTACATTTATGGCGAATAATGTGGCTTTTTGTGCCTTAATTTGTTAATGAGGGATTGACAGTGTGATTCATTCATATATCCAGTCTCTGAACTGGAATTTTTTTATATTGTCTTTGGTAAAACTTTAGATATCACAATATAAAGATGTTTCAGATTTTGTTGCATGCACAAATATTACATATTTATGTGTGTGTATAGACAGACAGACAGATGGATATACAGTATGTGCCTGCATACACGCACAGAGGGAGAGTTAAACTAGTGTCTAAACTTTTTCTTCTGCCTATATATTTCTGTAGTTTTGCATTAAAGGGACACTAACCCCCCCCAAAAAAAATCCTGCAATCGCAATATCATTATATTATAATTTACTTTGTAATTTACTTGTATTTTCAAAGAACTACCATTTAGGTTAAATCCCATTCCGAAAATCAAAGAGTTTCCAAACCCATCGCTGGCTATACATTTCAATTCTCCAACCCTGACCGATAACCCAGGTTATCATAATGGCGGAGTATAGCCGCTATGCGCATGCGCGATATGCTAAATCGACGTCACTCACCAGCAGACCCGCTGTAATTGTGGTATCATGGAGGGGATATGCGCATGCGCAAATCTATAGATCGCAATACGCATGCGCATGGTGACGAAACAGTCACTTAATTATATGCACCCACTGTAATTGCGGTATCACGGAGGGGGATTTGCGCATGCGCAAATGGATGGATCGCAATACGCATGCGCATGGTGACGAAATAGTCACTTAATTATATGTAAAACATCGAGATCGGATTGGAAATTGATTTAGACAGTGCACGGCCCATTTTAGAAGGTTGTCTTGAACAACGTCATTTGAGAAAATAAAAAAATAATTTTATATGGCAGAGAAACATCGGTGGAATATAAAAGTAGGTAATTTCTAATATATGCATGTTTGGTAATTTACATTTGTGGTCACGGTGTAGACAAAAAAGAAAGTTTTGGAATCCTTTAACAGGACAATCCATCCTACATATCAGTCCTGAGAATTTTGTTTTCAGTTTGCAGCTTGTGGTACAGAAATTACATTCTGTATTGTCACAATCTGTCAAGTGCATTTAATCTAACAGAACCATTACATTACCCTTACAACATCAGACCTGCTGATGGATCTTATTGTTACGGTGCTTGGAGGGAGTTTGGAAATAATCTACTGCAAGGAAGAACTGTTTTTGGTTGATTTCGCAGGTTCATTCACATACTAGTTTATAAAATTTGTGCTTTTCAGAGAGACTCAGGGTGCTAACGATTCTTTCAAATAAGTCACAGATTAGCTATTTCTTTAGTGCATATCTGCTTTAACGGGACAGTCTACAATAGAATTTGTATTGTTTTTAAAGATAAATAATCCCTTTATTACCCATTTCCTAGTTTTGCATAACCAACAGTTATATTAATATACTTTTTACCTCTGTGATTACCTTGTATCTAAGCATCTTCTGACAGCCCCCTGATCACATGACTTTTTATTTATTATGTAATGATTTGCATTTAGTACTGTGTTGTGCTGACTCTTAAATAACTCCACAGGCGTGAACACAATGTTATCTATATGGCCCACATGAACTAGCAGTCTCCTATTGTGAGAAGCTAATAAAAAACATGTGATAAGAGGCTGTCTGTAGTGGCTTAGAAAAGGAAGAATTTTAGAGGTTTAAATGTTAAGTATATTAATATAACAATGTTGGTTGTTCAAAGCTGGGGAATGTGTAGTAAAGATGTTTATCTATCTTTTTAAACAATAACTATTTGTGTTCACTGTCCCTTTATACCTTTCACAAATGTAATCTAACCCTGATCGCTGTATATTCTCACTACTATTGTGTGTGTTTGTACATTAACTGTTGGTGTCAAAACAGACAAACTCATCCCCTAATAAAATATTGCTTTCTGGTTACCACAGTGGACTCCAGTATAATGAATGGGTCAGTTTTGGCTACTTCAAATCATGTGCTGTTTTGATTGTCACTGCTCCATTGTGTACCTAGGATACCTAGTACCTGCCCCACCTTTATGTAGTTTAGCATAACTAGCATTTAATCTTGTTTTCAATTATTAAATGATGAGTAATGTTGTAAAAACTCATATTCATCATGTGGGATTTTTTTTTTATATGTTCCCAGCACACGTTTGTGCATCTGCAGACTACAGTATAGTGGAAACTATTTCAGAAACTGTTGACAGCATTATGTATCTGTTAAGTAAATAAATATGTATTTAAGCAGAAGTTTAGTTACAATATTTATATTACGAGTTTCTGTTATACAAAACAAATAAAAACACCATTTTTTTTTTTTCATTTTTTATCCTGAACATGTTTTGTCACTACAGGAAAATCACACAGCAATCTTGGGATCTACTGGTTTTACAGATCCGCTTTTAGATCTGATTTGCCTTATGGGCACACCTGATATAGATAAATGTGAATACTGCATGAACACTTTGATACTGTTGCTACCTGACCCTTTTCCTTTAAGGTCTTTGCAAATCTACTGGGTACTAACATCAGATAAGTATGTGGCAATAACTCTGACACAAAGAAGCAGAGCTAATGGTTAAACTCTGTTTGTCTCAAGGAAATGCCACAGGGGGTCCAAAGGGAACGGCTAACAACGCAAAATGATTTGTGCTATAGTTAAAGGGACATTATACACTCATTTTTTCTTTGCATAAATGTTTTGTAGATGATCTATTTATAAAGCCCATAAAGTTTTTTTGTTTTTTTTAAATGGATAGTTTTGCTTATTTTTTAAATAACATTGCTCTGATTTTCAGACTCCTAACCAAACCCCAAAGTTTTATTTGAATACCGTCAGCTACCTTCTCCAGCTTGCTCCTGTTTGTGTAAAGGGTCTTTTCATATGCAAAAGAAGGGGGAGGTGGGGAGTGTCTTATTTCCCACTTGCAGTGGGCTTTCCAGCTGCCTTTTCAACAGAGCTAAACTGAAAGCTTCTAAGTAAGTTTTTATACTGGATTTTTATATCAGTATCTGTGCATCTTATTCTTTATAGTAGTGTCTATTACATGCAGTTAAATGAAAATTAGTGTATACTGTCCCTTTAACTCTTTCTCCTTTAGCATTATAGATTTTGCCAGTTTGTGTATTTTTGGTTGTACACACATTTTATGTATATATGTGTGTATGTGCGTATATATATATATATATATATATATATTTTTTTATATATAAAATCAAAATAACAAGAGTATTACATTGAGCAATGATATTTTTTTATTGGACTAACTATACATTTATAAGTTAACAAGCTTTTGGAAGAATGCCTTCCTTTCTCAAGTCGGAAGCTCAACGTGTGTGTGTGTATATATATGTATATATATATATGTGTGTGTGTGTGTGTGTATATATATATTAGCGCCCTCAACTAATATTGGCACCCTTGGTAAATATATTTTAGCAAAGTAGGCTGTGAAAAATGTATTGTTTAACCTTTTGATCTTTTGTTTAAAAAATATACAAAAATACTCTGCTCTTATGCATATAAAAAAATTACAAACACAACACAGGTTTATCCCCCCAAAAACATCTTTGTTAAATATATGTGTGGCACAATTATTGGCACCTCTATGAAATCATATAAGACAATATATATTTGAAGAATATTCCAATTAATATTTTACATTTTTTAGTACACCTGTGTGACTAGAAACAGGAACTTGTTCAACCATGACTTCGTGTTTCACAGGGTTATAAATATGAGGCAACACATAGGCCAAATTTCCTTAGTCATTCATCACAATGGGTAAGACCAGGGAATATAGCTGTAATATTCTGCAAAAGGTTTTTGAGCTTTACAAAATGAGAAGTGGCTGTAAAAAAATAGCAAAAGTATTGAAATGCCCATTTCCATCATCAGGGCAATAATTAAGAAGTTCCAGTTAACTGAAAATGTTATGAATCAACCTGTAAGAGGATATTTGTCTATTGTATCTCAACACACTGTGAAGAGGATGGTTCGAGTGGCAAAAATATCTGCAAGGATCACAGCTGGAGAATTGCATAAGTTAGTTGCGTCTTGTGCTCAGAAAGTCTCCAAAACTACAATTCGAGGTAACCTACATTATCATATGTTGTTTGGAAGGCTTTCAAGAAAAAAGCCTCTACTCTCCTCCAAAAACAAACTCAAGCTTCTTCAGTTTGCCAGACACTATTGGAACTTCAAATGGGACTGGGCTCTAAGGTCAGATGAAGCCAAAATAGAGTGTTTTGGCAATATGTGGGTTTGGCACACGCAGAGAGGAAGCTATATGGAAAAGTACCTCATGCCCATGGTTAAATATGGTGATGGCTCTTAAAAGTTTTCATGCCAGAGGACCCGGACATTTTGTTAAGATACATGGCACCATGGACACTATCAAATATCAACAGATATTAAATGAACACCTGACTGCCTCTGCCAGAAAACTTAAAATAAGCCATGGTTGGATCTTGTAGCAGGACAGTGCTTCAAAACAGGCATCAAAATCAACACAAAAATAGTTTTACTGACCATAAAATCAAGGTCCTGTCATTGCCATCCTAGTCCCCTGACTTGAACCCCATAGAAAACCTGTGGGTTGAACTGAAGAGGAGAGTCCACCAGCGTCAACCTCCAACTTTTTAGTATCTAGAGAGATTCTTTATGAATGAATGGTCTTGGATCCCTTACCATGTATTGTTCAACCTCATCAGGCATTATAGTAGAATACTCAGAGCTGTTATCTTGGCTAAGAGAGGTAGCACAAAGTATTGACTAAAAGGATGCCAATAATTGTGTCACACATATATTTAACAAATCCATTTTTTATTTTTTTCCCGATAAACCTGTGTGGCGTTTGCAATTGTTTGATATCCATGAGAGCAGAGTATTTTTGTGCATTTTTTTTCTTCGCAAAAGGTTAAACAATAAAGACAATGTTTTACAGCCTTCTTTGCTCATATATATATATATATATATATATATATATATATATATATATATATATATATATATATAATATATATATATACACACACACACACATTTTGGCATTTCCCCATGCCTATTTTACTCTATAATGCCTTTCCTATATTTAGTAGATATCTGCAGTGACCTACTGGGATAAAGTTTAGCAGTGAGACCACAAATCAAAGTGCACTTGCCCTCTATCTTCACAATGATGCATGTTCATTAGGGGATACTTTGAAAATGCCATTATGAAAGTTGCCAGGCAATGTGCACCCGTAATGCTGGCGCATACTGATGTAGGCTCAGGAGAGTTAATGTGTTTTAAGCATTATTTAGCAGTAGTGCTTGTAACAATGTTATATGAAAAGGTGCTATGTTTTAAAATGGGATACCAAGAGATTAATTTGATGACTAAAGTAAACTGGAAACATTTTTTAATTGTAAACTTTATTTAAAATATGAAACTTTAAAGGGAAATTAGACATTTTGAGATTGTATTAGAAATGTTCAATTGCATGTAGTAAAACAACTTTGCAATATACTTTCAGTATTTATTTTATCCCTTTTTTTTTTTTCTGAAAATTGAACTTGCCATATTCAGATTCCAGACTTAGGGGCCGATTTATAAAAGTGCGAGCGGACATGATACAATCTAGCGTATCATGTTCCCCGCACATCGATAAATGCTGACAGTTACAGTAATTTTTTTTCTGTAACTAACTGTGGAGTTTCAGGACTACTGTTGCTCTGAGTATACACCATCTGTTTGTTTGTTTTATCATGCCCATTATACTTCATACCCCTACATAAATACTAGAGGACAAAGCAAGAGTAGCTTTAATCCTACTAAAAAGCCTAACATTTTATTTTTGAAATGACCTCGTTCAAGATTCTCTGATCACTAATATTGCCCATAATCCCTCACAGAGTTGACAGTTATATAGCCAGTAATTACACTCACACCAGTGATCAGTGACTGCCAAAAGGGAAGATTGAATGACTGTGGAAATTACAGAAGCAGAAATATGCATGACATAATAATGCACCAGTATAGTGCTAATGATAAGGTTTTACTAAGGAAGATGTGGGGCTTTAGCCCCTAGTGACCCCTCTTAACACCTGTGATGAGATGAAACATTATACAGGAACGTCCAAAGCTTTAATGAGGCAGATAGCGTTGGGCTTGCAATATAAGCAGTGACTTCAGGGACATGTTCAAACACTTTTATCACTGTAGCATTATTGAGCCGTAAAGATGAGAAACCCAAAACCATTGAAATGTCAAATTGGCCTGCAGGTCACTTATTAGCTGGAATCCCTCTATAAGTTTACATTTAAAAGGATCTGGAACACAACATTTTTGTTTCATGGTTCAGATAGAGCATGCAATTTAAACAACTGCTAATTTACTTCTATTTATTCTTGGTATCTTTTGTTGAAAAGCATGCACATAAGTTTAGGAGTGTGCACGTGTCCAAGATCAGGAACGTGCATCTGTCTGCAGCACTATATAGCAGTAGTTTTGCTACAGTGTTTTCCTTTTGCTAGACTAGATGGCAGCACTAATTCCTGCAATATAGTGCTTCAGTTACCTACCTAGGTATCGCCTGAACAAAAAATACAATGGGAATGAATCAAATTTGATAAAAGAAGTAAATTTGGAACTTTTTTAAAATGATATTGTCTTTCCGAATCACAAAAGATCATTTTGGGGTTTCATATCCCTTTAACCTATGCTCTGCTGCAGTTTTTTCACTTGCAGATCGGATGCAGGTGTGTTTGTTGATTTAAGATTGTTATACATCTGGAGTTCATAAAAATGAGCTGCTGACTGTAGAAGCTTCATTGTAGAATACAAAACTGCTGACTTACAAACTGTACTTTATTCTACAGAGGTGCTTGGGGGTGGAGAGATTTCTCTGAGATTCGGATCCACTTAGAAAATGGCACTCGGTTTATCGTAGCAGACCAATGCAAGAATGCTGGCTTCCCATTGGTCTGTGCAGAGCTGGGAGACTGGTCAGCTACTGCAGTCACAGTCCATGTTTCCTTTACATTAAAGGATAACATAGTTTCTGTCTTGAAGGTACAAAGACAGATATGTAAGATATATTAAAGGGATAGTAAAGTCAAAATTAAACTTTAATGATTCAGATAGGCCATGTCATTTTAAACAACTTTCTAATTTAGTTTTATCATCAAATTTGCTTTGTTCTCTGGGTATTCTTAGTTGAAAGCTAAACCTAGGTAGGCTCATATGCTAATCTCTAAGCTCTTGAAGGCTGCCTCTTATCTGAATGTATTTGACAGTTTTTCACAGCTAGAGGGCGTTAGTTTATTTGTTTCATATAAATAACATTATGCTCACGGCCGCACATGGAGTTATTTAAGAGTCAGCACTAATTGCCTGAAATGCAAGTCTGTCAAAAGATCTGAGATAAGGAGGCAGTCAACAGAGGCTTAGATACAAGGTAATTACAGAGGTAAAAAGTATATTTCTATAACAGTGTTGGTTATGCAAAACTGGGGAATGGTAAATAAAGGGATTGTCTATCTTTTTAAACAATAACATTTTCGGTGTTTACTATCCCTTTAACACAAAAAACTAGTCCAAGTTACAGTAACATTGTTTCACTGTATTTTTATACTTTATTTTCATTCTGCCAGTTTATCATTTCAACAGTTTGAAGAGACATGGAAGTCAACTTTAAACTTTCATGATTCAGACAAAGCATACACTTAAAAATATATATATATTAAAAAAAAAATGCAATTTTTCTTTTATCACATTTCTTCGTTATCTTGGTGTACTTTAAGGCTTCTAAAAATATTAATCCGCACCCTCCATGCGTTAGGAAGTTGGGCACCACTGCTGTAAATCGTGAAGTCACTAAGTTACACAGTTTACTACATTGCAATAATGTAGCCACAAAAATGTTACCAACACTTACAAACCTCACTACAGAATGAGTTTTGTCCTTGTCTGATTTCTATTACTGTTATAAGATGGCTACACAAGGTTCTACATATTGTACATCACATATAATTCAAAAAAAGTATTTATTTTTGTTTCTTCAATGACAGAATACTTAGGTTAGTCTCAGTATACTCTCATGGAAAGGAGCTAATTGCCAACATAAATTGTATGCTTCGTCTGAATGATAGGAGTTTAAAGAACCATTAAATATAATAGAAATACTAAATGAAAGCATGCATAATAAAATGACAATGCTTACTCTAAATTTCAAAGGATCATTAGATATTATTTTTTTTCTTTTCAAAGTTCTCTCTTATTTTTATTTATCATGTGACAGCCATCAGCCAATCACAGACTGATATCCGTATATACTGATTTTTTTTTTTGCACATGCTCGGTAGGGGCTGGTGCCTCAGAAAGTATGTATATAAAAAATACTGCACAATTCCATAACAAAACTAAATATGAAAATTGAATTATGACCGTAATGTCTTCCATATTCCTTTTTATTGGCATTTTTTTTTACAAAAGTATTAAATATGGCACAAATACTCTGGGGTACTTTCATTTCTACAGTGCTGCTTCTATTATTGGACACCTACAAGTATAAAACACGTGCCATAACTGCGGCGCATAGCACCACACTGGTGCATTGTATGTATAGGTAAATCTCATGAAAGATATGCTTCATTTGAAAGCACATTACCAGTAAATATCAAATGTTTTCAAAGCTTGCATTCTTCATTTTATATTTCTATCTTCCATGACGAGGTATTAACATTATCCTCTGAGGCTTTAAGGTGAAGCCCTATCGCTAACAATTTGGCGTCCTAGATAGAATGAGTAAATATTAGGATTGCAAAACATTGGTGTGCCAATGTCTCGGATATTGACAGTAGCACGTATCATAAATAAAACATTTTATTTTACATAAGACAATCTGCTGAAATTATTTTTTTTTATTATTATTGTATTTATTTGAAAATTCAACTTAGCAGTGGAACTTTCCCTTATGAAGGAGCCATCTAATAATCTGATTGATATTGTCAGGTGCAACCATCTCTCATTTTGCTACTTGGGATGTCATACTTTACTCAGAAAAGCTGAAGTCTCTCAGAAAATTCCAGGCACTTCCTGTGTTTTTTTTGGTACAATTCTAAACTAAAACCTGTTACAAATGAACATTAGTTATTTCTGGAGCTATTTGCTTATGACGTGCTTAAAGGGACATTATACACTAGATTTTTCTTTGCAGAAATGTTTTGAAGATGATCCATTTATATAGCCCATACAGTTTTTTTTTTGTTTTTTTTTAAACTATAGTTTTGCTTATTTTTTAAATAACATTACTCTGATTTTCAGACTCCTAACCAAGCCCCAAAGTTTTAGGAGAATACCGACGTATACCTACTCCAGCTTGCTTGTGTTTATGTAAAGGGTCTTTTTATATGCAAAGGAAGGGGGAGTGTCTGCTATTTCCCACTTGCAGTGAGTGTTCCAGTAACCTTTTAAACAGGGCTAAACTGGAAGCGTCTAAGTACGTTTTTAAACGGTTTTATACTGGATCAGTATCTGTGCATATTCTTCTTTATAGTAGTGTCTATTACATGCAGTTATATGAAAATTGGTGTATACTGCCCCTTTAAAATGACAATTCTGCCAGGGTTAACCCAAAACCCATTTGGCAATGCTCCTCCATACCATACACAATGGATTGGTATAATTGCTTTTATATTTGGTGATCCTTTTTTTCTTTTTTTTCTTCAATAAAGACTACTTTGTTTTAAATTTGCCCTTGTTCCTTTGGATGTGTAGAGAGCTTGGAGATGCATGGTATTATGAAGTCGCTTGGTGGGGGGTGTAATACTTTGCAATATTATAACTTTTTCAGTTTTTTTTAATAAATGCTACTTAAACTATCCAAAGCACAAATTGCTTAACTTAATTTACATGATTTCATTATAATTTAACGCAACCAACATTTTTTTTAATATTAGTTCATTTAGCTTAAAGGACCAGTGAATACAGTAGATTTGCATTAAAAAGACAAAATATTTCGTTAATGGAAGTAAATTGGAAAGTTGTTCAAAATTCTAATGAAAAAACAGACAAGCTGTAATTTGTTAGCACGTCATTTTAACATTAGTGACACTCCAACTCTGTGTTTAACCCCTGCTTTCCTCACAGTTTTTAAAAGATATCACAGGGCTGGTTTTAAGGGGTAATGGCGGTGTAGTCAGAGATATAAACGTTTGTTTCACATTGTTTTAATAAGAATAACCTACTGCGTAGTGTTTTTTCTAGTAGTAATCATTGCAATGTGTAATAATTATCCTTTTAAAAGCTTTAACTTTGAAATGGTTGCTAGGAGACACCAGCACTAACTCCAGTCAGTCTTGCCCATGCTCAGTAGACAACTTTTGCGGCAAAATATGACAGTAGAACTTACGTTTTATATTCTATAATGTATATTTAAGTGCAGCAGTTAAAGGGATATGAAACCCACATTTTTTCTTTCATGATTCAGCTAGAGCATGTGATTTTAAATAACAGAAAAGAAGGGATGTATGTCTAGGAGCCTGGCCCATTTCTGGAGCACTGTATGGCAGCAGTTTTGCAAGAATGTTATCCATTTGCAGGAGCACTAGATGGCAGCACTATTTCCTGCCATGTAGTACTCCAGGTGCCTCCTTATGTATGTCTTCAACACAGAATATCATGGGAAAGAAGCAAATTTGATAAAGTAAATTGGAATCCTGATGTTAACTTTTCTTTTTCTTTTTTTAACATGAAAAAAGGTTATGTAAAAGCTGATTAAATGTAAGAAGTAAGAGGAAATGCATGACTGTGAACAACTGGGTCCTGGGACTTTACTGCTCATTGGCTGATAGAGACAAATCATGAGTGCACTGCAAGTGTGCTTTTTCTGTTTAAATTTCAATATTGGGCTTGGAACATGTGAGTGCACTACAAGTTTTGAATACAATACTTGGAACAAGAGTGCACAAGTGTGCTTCTAAATTCATGACTTTGAATACTGCACATGGCCATAGCAAAGAAGATAAGATAAACATTTAAAAGGTTTCAACTCTATCGCTGTGCTTCTGTAAGATAACTATTGCTACAAAATATTTATTTTAAATAGATACTTTTTTGTCCTTAGATTGTCAGTGCTTTAACCCCTTTGTTGCTAGTTTTTAGCTTTCGTCATATTTCAGTGATCGACCCACAGTTTATATATTTTATTTTTTCAGCAAATTCAAAATATACAATTATTATATTTATATTTCACTGCATGTCAGAAGGCTGCAACAAAACAATAAAACAAATTGTTATGATTTTAATAAATAAAATAGCCACTGTTGTTACTGTGTTCACCTTACTAAATTGTTATCAAGGGTATCTAAATTTAAGAGGGGCCCCTACAGACTTTTGGGGGTTGTAAAAGAAACTAGAGAGATCCATTTGTGTCAGAGTAAAAATAAAAGCACTTTTGTCAGGTGATCGCTGTCACCACAATGATCACCTGGTTATACAGACAAAATTTACATATTTTTAAGAAGAAAAAATGTGTCCACTAAGATGTGTCCACTATAAACCATTTAAATTCTTTATTATGTCAATAATCATCCCCTCCCAAGTAAAACCCCACGTTGTGACTTTATAATTTGATGTATTTTTTTGTCTTTGGGTGCTGGTGATTTTCAAGACCACTACCATGTGAAACAGGTGATTCTCTTTTAATTCAGGGTCCTTAATCTTCTGTAGCTACTAAGGTGTTGAGCGGTTTGTAAAACCTCCCCTATCCATAACCTCCCTTGCAACTACACTAACCCCGCCCTTTTGTGACATCATCACATATTTGTAGCAACATCACTGGCACTACCGTTAAAGCCTTGGGTGTGCCGCCTTCTAAGCCACCAATGATCCCCGACCTGTAGAATGAGCGAATCGCAGGAAACCCCCTTCATTATGAACGCAGCTCATCATACGCATTGAGGCAGTTATGTGCATAACTACAATGGGTCGCCATGGACATAGTAGCGGGTGAGACACGATAGGCTCAGGAGTATGGAAGTTTCTTGATGCCTATATAGTGGCAGTGTTTTTTACAATGTTATACATAAAGTACTGAAATCATGTGCATGCTCCTGAGGATTGCCTCTCATTAAAAAGAGCTAACTACAGAAAGGACTTGAAAGGAATATAATTCTATATCCTTTTAAATGCTGATATATACTAAGCCTTGTGCAAAATTTACTTTAAAGGGACATTCAAGTCAAAATTTAAATGTACATAGATTTATTACATCTTTGAATAGAAACATATATGCAATATACATGTATTAGAAAAAATGCTTCTAGTAAAAGTTATCTCTGTTTTAGTGGTAACATTTTTCTCTGCATGTGCATGTGAAACATAGCTAGATATTGTCACTGCCCCCACATCTTAAATAATGCAGCTGCTCAGATCATCACTGGGGCTTGTATCATGTCAGCAATTAACAAATTGAGTCATTGCCAGATGATACAAGCACATTATGTTCTCTGAGCAAGTGCTGTGTTTAAAATGCTGGTGCACGTTGCATACTTAAATACACTTTTGAAACAGCTATAGCTTTTATTAGAAGCATATTTGCTAATACATGTATATTACAAAATTGCTTCTGATCAATACCGAATTACATCCATGTGGTTTCCAATTTTGGCTGGAATATCCCTTTAATATTTGAAGATTTCAACTTGCACATCTGGCACTTGCCTACTCGCTGCCTGGAAATTAGGAACCATTTCCAAAATTAAAGCTTTTGCTACCAAAATGAATATTGTGTACAGATTAGAGGCCCATTATTCTATACTGTAGAGTTCAGTAATCAGACTATAACCTTCCCACCACAGCAGAACCAAGAACTACAGTCATTAACTAATCTTTCCCATTTCTGTCTCGGATTTCCTGTAGATTGTGTGGGTTTGGGGTTTGGCAAATTACTTCAGTGATTAGATGAGTAAGTCATTATGGCTGGGGAGAAATTCATGTTATAGTAAAGGGTAACCTGCTTATAAGCTTACAAATACATACATGTGCTATTCTAAAGGGATAGTCAATTTTTAAAGGAACATTAAAATAAATTGATGTGTGTATACATGTATATATTTATATATATATATATATATATATATATATATCAGCAATAAAAGGGACATAAAAATCAGAATTAAACTTTCATAACAGAGCGTTTTAACAAACTTTCCAATTTACTCTTTATTAGATTTACTTCTATTTGTATCCTTTGTTGAGGAGCATACCTAGGTATGCTCAAGATCATGTATGAATATTGAGCACTATACAGCAGCACTGTTTGCAATAATGTATAACATTGTAACAAATATTGTTGGAAACATTGCTGACTTGTGCTCAACAATGTTTAACATTTTTGCAAACAGTGCTGCCATATAATGCTCAAGATTCGTGCACGCTCCTGCGTATACCTAGGTATACTGTAAAACTGAAAAAATAGGAATCCCAGTCAAATTAAGCAAATTTGTATATATATATATATATATATATATATATATATATATATATATATATATATATATATATATATATATATATACATATTGCATGCTCTATCTGAATTATGAATCTTTCATTTTGACTTGTATGCCCCTTTAAGCACTGTATCAAAAGGATCTGCAAACAAAATGGATGTTTATATATATATAATGTTTTCCAAAATCTGTGCTCTCATGATGATGTTTTACTTATTATTAAAGGGACAATTGAGTTCACTGATCCCAGTGTAGCCTTTCATTTATCACTTCGCTGCACGTATACTTATTTTTAGTGTATAATTTAACCCCTGAAATTGCCGTCCAACCATGTGCTCTGGCCCTCCCACAACAACCATACTTTTTTTCTTCTTAAATCGGTCATTGGTTAGTATGGCCCCCTGCCATTGGTTAGTGCAGCCAATCGCAAGTGGTATTGGTTTTAGCGGGGCACATGCTCCTGATACCTCCTTTAGGTTGTGAACATAGATTTTAAATGTTGTGTGACCTATTTTTCACATTCTCTAGGAATGATCAAGAGCATGCGTCCATTAAAATAGTGCAGGTGATTGGCTAAACTGCTTTTAATGTGGCCAGTGCAGATGTTTACATGGCCACTTCAGTAAATACAATGCTGCCCTTTTACAAAATAGTAATTTACTCTTTCTTTAATTTTATTACAAATCAGTTATTCACAGCTTTTTAGTGTTCGTTTGTGACCTTTACATTCAGCCTCACAATCATTTAAAAATAAATCTTTGCAGGTATATTCTTATGATGTTTTAGAGGGACATCCAAATTAAACTTTCTGGATCCAGAAAATCGTTAAAAAAATTGTTATATGTACACTTTCTGGAACACTAGCTTATACTGGATTCCACAGTGTATACATATATGAGCATGTGATTGGTTGATGGCGATCACATGATACAGGAGGTGAAGGACACTAAAATTTATCAGAAGAAAACTACTGCTCATTTAAAATTTAGAATGAGTGGTATTGTATTTTATTCTGCATGTGTTAAAGGGACAGTTTACCCAAATCTTTTCTCCCCTTTAAATTGTTCCCAATGATCCATTTTACCTGCTGGAGTGTCTTAAATTGTTTACATGTAGCTCCTTTACCATTATTTTGGCATTTGAAATAGCTGATTAACATGTGGTATCCCGACCTATACTGACAATTTCTATACTGGAGTCTCGGCTATTGACAGGCAATGAAATCACAGCCAGCAAAAGAAATTACACTGCCAGTGGGGGGTGCAGGATAGTTAAGCAATACAATTATAATCGTCCATTGCTTTCTCTAAGTATTGGGCTTTGGTTTACAGACAAATATAACAGAAGGAAGCATGTGTGTGTACACAAAGTGATAACATAATGAGATATGATATTACCTTCAAGCTCAACCCATTGTAATAGGCTGTAGTTTAAAAGCACAAAACCAGCTACTTCATATACACAAACAAACCTGAAAATGCAATTTCTCGTAGATTTTCTACTCTGCAGCTGGTATAACAAGTCATTGTAAATAAATGAATGGAAAAAAAATGTTTGCAGTGTACTGTCCCTTTAATTATGCATTTGTACTGTATTTAATGGTCCTTTAATCTTCACATGACTTTTTTGATGAATGCTCTTTCATGCGTAACCAGTACGTTAAATGATTAAATAATAAACATCTTAAATTGATTGAAATGAACTCACGTCTGTTTACCTTACCTCCTGTCTTACAGTAGCCTGTATAAAGATCAATAAGTGGAAACACAATTGTAGTATTTGTTTAAGAAGATTGATTTCTCGATTTATAGGCACAGCACTGGCTTAACCAGTATTTGTAGCTTTGTAAGTGAAAAAAAGAATTGGGTATTTAATTTGATTATTTGTTTTTCCCCCGGCAAGTTTCTTAATAATAAGCTTCTGCTTGAAACATAACTGCTTTTATATATGACCTTTATCTCTATTTCTTTATTTAAAGCTAAATATGACCCAGAACAATTATGAATGGGTAGAATTAGTAGTTACCAAACACTATATCTTGGCTGACCCAGGCAAATATTCACCAGTGAGAGCTCTCCACCCCTGGAGGCTAGTTAGAAATTTACCACCACAAAAAAGGGCGGTACCAGTTCCTCCGTAGTTCTTTCTAGAGTTTGGACAGGACCAGATCTTTTCTCTGCTAGTTTTACTTCTATGGATGTTAGGAGATTTCTGGGTTATTTAACCAATTAAGGACCAATGGCAGAATTATTCCGTCATGAAACAATTAAGCCAACTGAAGCTGTGTCCTTAAGGGGTTAAGCATTCGTCTCCTGCCTTCTATGTTGCTGATGTTCTGCAGAGGCTCTCCACACTGTGCTCTGGCGGTAGCTGCCATCTTGGGCCACATGACACCACTTTTTAAAGTCAGGTAAGCTGAACTCATCTGGATCTGGTGAGCCAATGACAATAGGCATATGTATGTAGCCTCCTATCAGTGCATTGCTGCTCTAGATCTTACCTTAAAGGGAAATTAAAAGGACAGTAAAGTCATAATTATACATGCATGATTTAGACAGAGCATACTATTTTAAACAACTTTCCAATTTACTTCTATTTAATTTGCTTCCTTCTCTTGTTATCAAATTTAATTTGTTCTTTTGCTATCTTTTGTTAAAAGGCATATTTATATATCTTTATCAGCAGCAATGCACCACTGAGAGTTTGCTGGTGATCGGTGGCTTCATAAATGTGTCTTGAGATTGGCTCACCAGATGTGTTCAGCTATCTCCCAGTAGTGCATTTCTGTTTTGGAGCTGACTTTAAAGGGACACTGAAGTCAAATTTAAACTTCACGATTCAGATAGAGCAGCAATTTTAAACAACTTTCCAATTTACTTCCATTAACAAAATGTGCACAGTCTTTTAATATTTACACTTTTTGAGTCACCAGCTCCTACTGAGCATGTGCAAGAATTCACAGAATAAACGTATATGCATTTGTGATTGGCTGATGGCTGTCACATGATACAGGGGGAGTGGAAATAGACATAACTTTGCAATTTATTTTAAAAAAAAAACTACAACTTATTTGAAGTTCAGACTAAGTGCTATTGCATTGTCTTCTTAGCATGCATTTGTTGGTTATGCAAATCTACTGTATTGACTGGTCCTTTAACTGTATTTTATTGTTTTTGCAGGAGTTTAACATGCAATAATAAAAGCTCTAACACATCGTAGCATTTTCTTTTTGCAGTTCTTCTGCACATCCCCAGCACATCACAAACAAACACCACCTCTTGATGCAGTACTAAACTGCATGCAAACAAGTGTGCATTAAAGGGGCATGAAACCCAAAGTTTTCTTCAGGTTTAAGATAGCTCAAACAATTTTACACAACTTTCCAATATACTTTTGTATGATTGGCTATGTTCTCTTGGTATCTTTTGTTGAAAGGCATACCTAAATACATTTAGCAGCAGCAATGCACTTCTGGGAGCTGGCTGCTGATTGGTGGCTGTATATATATTCCTCTTGTCATTGGCTCACCCAATTTGTTCAGTTAGCTGTCAGTAGTGCATTGCTGCTTCTTTAACAAAGGATACCAGGAGAATAAAGCTAATTTGAATTTAGAACTAAATTGAAAAGTTGTTTAAAATTGTGTGCAGGTTTTATGTCCCTTTAAAACTGTAAATGCCATAAGCAATTATGTGTACAATGGTTAAAGGGACAGTCAACACCAGGATTTTTGTTGTTTAACCTTTTAACGCCGTTCTGCCGTTCTATTCCGTCATAATTACACTGGGCTTTAGAGCCGTTATGATGGAATAGAACATCATAGCCAACCGCTGTCCTGAAGCCTACTGCGCTTCCTGGATTTGATCGCGGTCTGGAGGATGTTCCTTGGGTTATAGATCCAATAATTGAAATCTCACGATCGTGTGATTTCAATTTGTCTACATCGGAACAGTTGTTCTGATGTAGACACTTTAACCCTGACAGGAAAGGGTTAAAAAGATAGATAATCCCTTTATTACCCACTCCCCAGTTTTGCATAACCAACACAGTTATAATACACTTTTTACCTCTGTGATTACCTTGTATCTAAGCCTCTGCAAACTGCCCCCTTATTTCAGTTCTTTTGACAGACTTGCATTTTAGCCAATCAGTGCTCACTCCTAGGTAACTTCACGTGCGTGAGCTCAATGTTATCTATATGACACACATTAATGCCCTCTAGTGGGGAAAAACTGTCAAAATGCATTCACATAAGAGGCGGCCTTCAAGGTCTAAGAAATTAGCATATGAACCTCCTAGGTTTAGCTTTCAACTAAGAATACCAAAAGAACAAGCAAAATGGGTGTTAAAAGTAAATTGGAAAGTTATTTAAAATAAAATGCCTAATTCGAATCATGAAAGTTTATTTTGGACTTGACTGTCCCTTTAATATAATCTTGCTTTGGTATTTTGCACAGATCTATAAACATGGTATTTGTGAGATAAATGGATTTATCAGTGCAGTAATGATTAATGTCTTTATTTTAAGTTTTCTGTGCCTCTTGTGATTAATTTCCAACATTAAGAACATAATCCCTGGCAGAGAGTTGTTAAAGAAATACAATTGGTAATTATATAATTATATGAGACCCGCCTCACACAAGGCGTGGAGCAATCATGTAACGATTACTAGATTATTGCATTAATCTGTGAATAAGAGTCTGTAGCCACGACATCCTGACCCCAGGGCTAACTCCTATTAACAACAAGTTGAGTGAAAATCACAAGATTTAGAATTCTTGTTCTGCACTTTACACAGCTGTAGGGTTTTGTTTGAGTAGAAGTAGAAGGATACAGACAGGTATACAAATGTAATGGAATATAGAAAGATCAGTCTTTAAAAAACATATTTGTTCTTTTGGACTGATAATGGATCATTTGAAGACTGGAAGCATTTTCTTGCATACATTTTCTCTTTTTTTGAATCTCACAATTTCTGTATTGGTTTATTGACATTACTAAAAGAAAGGCACAGTATGCATACATAGTATACAGCTGTCCTGTTTCAAAATCTCCAGGACAAAGGGAAACTGTGGGTGGGGAGATATACATTTTTATGGATTTATTTTGAAGCACAAACATTGCACAGGTTCATACTAGTGACGTTAGAAACATATTCCATAATGTACCATAGTTTGTTTTTCTGATGACATCACAGACTGTGTCATTAAATAAATAAATGTAGACTACGTAGTGCAAAATGTAAAGACCTGATTTAGATAGAGCATGCAATTTTAAAGGGATAGGAACGTCAAAATTAAACTTGTATGATTCCAATAGAGCATGTCATGTTAAGACACCTTTTGTGATTGGCTGACTAGATGTGTTTATTTTGCTGCCAGTAGTGCAATGCAGTTCCTTCAGCAAAGGATAACAAGAGAATGAAGCAAATTTGATAATAGAAGTAAATTGGAAAGTTATTTAAAATTGAATGTTCTATCCAAATCATGAAAGAAAATGTTGGGGTTTCGTGTCCCTTTTAAACTACTTTCTAATACACTTGTTTGAAATTTTCTTTGTTCTCTTGGTATATTTTGTTGAAAAACAGGGAGGCAAGGTCAGGAGTGTGCACGTCTAGAGCACTATATGGCAGCAATTTTGCAAGAATGTTATCCATTTAAAAGAGCACTATATGGCTGCACAATTTTCTGCCCTGTAATGCTCCAGACACCTACCCTAGGTATCTCTTCAACAAATAATACCCCTGGCAACAACGCAAATTTGATAATGAAAGAAAGTAAATTGGAAACGTTTGTATTTTTTTAAAAAAATTGTATGATCTGTCTGAATGACAAAAGAAAATGTTGGGGTTTTATATCCCTTTAAGATAGTTTGTGTGACCCTTGTCTTTTAAATAAACTATAAAATATTGCTAAAACACACGCATCATTTGGATGGTTACATTGCGTGTGTGACTTGAGATGTCTGATAATTGCATATTTTACTTCATATTTATCTCTCAAAAAATCAAGAGGGCAGAGGATTCTTGGACCATTCTATTGATTCCCTATAACAAAGTTAGATTCATTCAAAATAAATTGTGCAGTAACTGGAGCTCACCAGGAAAGAGTATGTAGTTTCTATATCTATCCTCTATCTATCAATTATCTATCTATCATCAATAATCTATCTATCATCAATCATCTATCTATCTTTGTTCTCCACAGTGCATTTTACCAGCTGGGTGGCATTATGAAGTTGCTGGGTGGGGCAATGTAATATTTTGGAATATTATAACATTTTCTGTTTTGTTGTTTATAAATGTTACTTAAATTATACAGTTATTTTATGCTTCAGGTACCTTAACAAAAAGTGGTTTAATGTTGATTTGTTCAACAAACATTGGAAAAACGTAATCCCTCATTGTACCTTAATGTCGACTTAAAGGGACAGTAAAGTCAAAATTTAAACTTTCAGAATTCAAATAGAACATGCAATTTTAAACAACTTTCTAATTGGCTTCTATAATTAATTTTGCTTAGTTCTCTTGGTATCCTTTGTTAAAGAGTAATCCAAGGTGAGCTCAGGAGCGTGCACGCATCCTTAACCATCTGGCAACAGTGTTTGCAAGTATGTCTAAAACATTTTTATACATAGCTTGTAAAATCTGCTGCCATTAAGTGTCAGTAGCATTCAATGGCGGCTGTTTTTGTAATTATGTATAAACCTAAAAACACATTCTCCAGCAATTGACAGTAGTGCTATATTTTGTCTTCTGTCAGCTTGTTGAACCATATTTCGGGGTTGGCAAACCAAGAGAGTAGCATCCAAATAAACATACTTGGAGAATATGTAATCATGTATAACATTGCTATAAACATTGTTGCAAACACTGCTGCCAGATGGCCAAAGACACACCTACGCTCCTGAGCTCACCTTTATTTGCTCTTTAACAAAGGATACCAAGAAAACTAAGCACTATTAATAACAGAAATAAATAGAAAAGTTGTTTAAAATGTCATTCTCTATCTATTCAAGTTTAATTTTGACTTTACTGTACCTTTTACATTTTAGCCAGGTGGTCAGAAAAATCAGTATATATATGATGTATGTGTGTGTTTTCAGTGTTGGGCCACATTGCAGTATCCCATGCCTTATAGTGGACACCACCACTAAGATAGTACCCTTATTATACCGTTTAGGTGTTTTGTTCTTCCTTACCTAATGAACCAGGATATAACATAAGCGTTACTGCTAATGTGTGAGCCATTGTGATGCTTAGTTATTACCATGTGACCAGTTGTGAACGAAACTAACCCTTTGAATGCCACGGAATGAGGGCTGCAAAACTTGTGAACCAATGTTTTTCTTTCCTCTATGATATACAATCTGTTAAAGGGACAGTCCACACCTTAGTCATCTTAAAGTCTTACCTTAGATTAAGCTGCAAATAGCCTTCTGCACCCTTTCTATATCATGCAGCAGGAACGGTAAAACAGTTATTTTAAAATGAATATTGTTTCTTGCCACTTTGAAATGGCTGCCAAGCTCAGCCCACTAATGACATCATGATCTGGACTGTATATGTCGTCCAATCACAAAAGGTTCACTAGTTGGATTCAACAGACTGTCAATGCTATTCAGCAGAGTTCCTAGATGCAGCCAGATTGTGATGTCATCAGTGGGCAGAGCTTGGCAACCATTTCAAACTGGGCAGAAACACTATTCATTTTAAAATAACTTTTTTACTGTTCCTGTTGCATGATATAGAAAAGGTGCAGGAGGCTATTTGCAGCTTAATCCAAGGTAAGACTTTAAGATGACCAAGGTGTAGACTGTCTCTTTAAAGATGCAGGAAAGCACATAAGAAAACTGTTGTATGAACGTGATCACGTTATTTTTTTGTTATTTTATTGAAAACATTTATCATTTTGAACAATATGATTCAATTTATTGTTGTTTATATATATCTAGGCCATGTCCTTTTTTAGGCTTTATGCTAACAAAGTAATAGTTTTTAAATGCTTTTAAACCAAATTATTTTGTATGCAGACATTTTAGACACACACATTAGACAAGTTCAGTGCTTAAAGTAAAATATTTTTTCTTTCATGATTTAGAAAGAACATGCAGTTTTAAACAACTTTCTAATTTACTTTTATTGTCTAATATGCTTAATTATCTTGATATCCTTTGCTGAAAAGCTCAGTAGATGCCTCGTGTGATTGGCTTACCCATGCCCATTGCTATTTCTTCAACAAAGGATATCTGAGAAATGAAGCAAATTAAATAATAGAAGTAAATTGGAAAGTTGTTTAAAATTGTATTCTCTATCTGAATCATGAAAGATTTTTTTGGGTTTAATTTCCCTTTAACCCCTTAATGACAACTGACGTACCAGGTACGTCATGCAAAAACTAACTGTTAATGACAATAGACGTACCTGGTACGTCAGTTGTCTAACAGAGTGCTGGAAGTGATCACAATCACTTCCAGCAGCTCTGAGGGTATTGCAGTGATGCCTCGATATGGAGGCATCCTGCAATACCCCTTTACAAGACTCCGATGCAGAGAGAGCCACTCTGTGCCGATGGTGCCGATTTCTGGGTGGGAGGAGGGAGTGTGTGCGCGCGTGCACACATTAGCCACACTGACACCAATGAAGTAAGGAAGGGGAAAAAAAAAGTTAATATTTTTTCTTTACATATAAAAGGATCTGGGAGGGGGTGGGGGTATTGTGGGGGGGCTGCGACACTACAGAAATAATTCAAAATAAAAATAAAAGTTATAAATAAAATTTAAATACTTTGGTTTGTGGGGCCAAACTGGGTACTGGCAGACAGCTGCCAGTACCCAAGATGGCGGTAATTAGGTAGGGGAGAGGATTAGAGAGCTGGAGGGGGGGATCAGGGAGGTTGGTGCTAAGGCAGCGGTCCATCACAACTAAAATATTTTATTATTTTTATTTTTTAAAAAACCAAAAACTTTTATTTAACTCTTTTATTTAGTACTGGCAGACTTTCTGCCAGTACTTAAGATGGCGGGAACAATTGTGGGGTGGGGTAGGGAAGAGAGCTGTTTGGGAGGGATCAGGGGGTGGGATGTGTCAGGTGGGAGGCTGATCTCTAAAATTAACCCTGCAAGCTCCCTACAAGCTACCTAATTTAACCCCTTCACTGCTGGGCATAATTCACGTGTAGTGCGCAGCAGCATTTAGCGGCCTTCTAATTACCAAAAAGCAACGCCAAAGCCATATAAGTCTGCTATTTCTGAACAAAGGAAATCCCAGAGAAGCATTTACAACCATTTGTGCCATAATTGCAGAAGCTGTTTGTAAATAATTCCAGTGGGAAACCTAAAGTTTGTGACAAAATTTGTGAAAAAGTGAACTTTTTTTTTATCGCATTTGGCGGTGAAATGGTGGCATGAAATATACTAAAATGGGCCTAGATCAATACTTTGGGATGTCTTCTATAACAAAATATATACATGTCAAGGGATATTTAGGTATTCCTGACAGATATCAGGGTTCCAAAGTAACTAGCGCTAATTTTGAAAAAAAGTGGTTTGGAAATAGCAAAGTGCTACTTGTATTTATTGCCCCATAAATTGCAAAAAAAGCAAAGAACGTGTAAACATTGGGTATTTCTAAACTTAGGACAAAATTTATAAACTATTTAGCATGGGTGTTTTTTGGTGATTGTGGATGTGTAACAGATTTTGGGGGTCAAAGTTAGAAAAAGTGTTTTTAGTAAATTATAAGATATGATGAAAATAAATATCTTTAGAAAGTCCATTTAATGACGAGAAAAACAGTATATAATATGTGTGGGTACAGTAAACGAGTAAGAGGAAAATTACAGCTAAACGCAAACACTGCAGAAATGTAAAAATAGCCATTGTCATTAAGGGTAAGAAAATTGAAAAATGGTCCGGTCATTAAGGGGTTAAAGGGACATCAAGCCCTAAATTTTTCTTTCATTTTTCAGACAGAGCATGTGATTTTTAAAAAAACATTTCCCATTTACTTTGGTTATTTAATTGGCTTAATTCTCTCTTTATCCTTATTTGAAAAGAATACCTTGGTAGGCTCAAGAGCAGCAATGCATTATTGGGAGCTAGCTGCTTATTGGTGACTGCATATTAAAAGTCTCTTGTCATTGTTTCCCTGGATGTGTTCATCTAGCTCCCAGCAGGCAATTATTGCTCCTTTAACAATGGATACCAAGAAAATGAAGCAAACTTGATTGAAGTAAAATGGGGGGAAAAATTAAATCACTTGTCCTATCTAAATAATGAAAGAAAACTATTTGGGTTTCATGTCTCTTTCTTCAAGAGTTATGTAAATATTCAAGTGATCAGATTCCTGAAGGATAGAGTTTTGTACACCTAACAAGCAGGAACTTCTAATTGTATGTAACAAAACCATCTAATAAAGTTACATTACAGTTCCTTTTCTTTAGAACTAAGCAGCAAGCTTCTAATTAAGATGTTTCAAAGCAAAACTGAAGTGAACTTGAAAACCTTTCATGTAAGACAAGTGGATGCTTTTAAAAGAAAGAACTAAATCAGTGGATATTGTTACTACATTGATTTATTTGTATGTGAATCATCCAGACTCTCAGCTGAATATTCTTAGTGGTTTGAGATCAGTTTACTTAAACTGAAATCTAAATACAGTGATAAAGGGGGACAATATTCTATGCAGGAAAAGAAGAAGACAAGGGTTTTGAAAGGGATGCTGTGAACAATATATTTTTTTTAATTATGCTTATGAAATATTTGATAATAAATATGTTAAATTACAAAGTAAAAGTGTCGTAAATGGCAGGAAATCCTTGTTTGTGCACAACTGTCATGTATAGACTGTGTGTGTGTGTGTATATATACACACACACACACACACACATAACACATATACAGTATGTGTGTATATATATATATATATATATATATATAGCGACAAAAAAGAGCACTCACTGGGTCTATCATTGATATAGCATAAAAATGCTTTTTATTTGTACAGGTAACGTGTATATATATATATATATATATATATATATATATATATATATATACACACACACACAAAACATGGAAATGGACTGCTCGCCAGCACTCAGACAGCTTTACAGCTTACATACAGGCAGTTAACCCCAGGCAAGCCTGGGTGGGTGCAAAGCCCATAGGGTAAATTACAAAACAAAATTAACACAGCACATAGAAAGTCTGGCACACAACTAGATTCAAAGCAAAATGGAAGAGTTAGTTAAAGCATTTGGCCAGATGATGATAGGCCCGAGACCATGTCAAGGTCTCTTCTTCCCTGGTTCCCTAACCTACAGCCACAAAATGCATGTCTTCAATTAAACACACTGAGATACAAACAAGGATGACACAGGCTCTTTGTAATTTCCCTAGACATATGCAAAACGCAGAAATGGACTACACTCTTAAACCGGACTGGGTACACATCCTATGACCCTGCAAAGCTCACAGCCCTGGGTGCTCACCAACACTCATAGACAGCTGCACATATTTCAGGAATACATTCCTAGATGTGCTATTTGTCTATACAATAATTATTTGACTCTTACCGTTATGAAATGGAGGATTTTGATCTTATGCATACGCAAGTATTTGGCTTTCACCAACACAAACAGTGAATTGCAGTGACATATATATATATATATATATATATATATATATATATATATATAAAAACTCTTTCCGTATTTGTTTTTTTTTGGGGTATCAGATGGATAATTGAAATGTGCGCAGCCAACCTATACCCTGAAGCTTGGCCTATAGAAAGAACACAGGAGTTGGTACTACATTCTAGCTACTAAGTGGGTGGTACAGATTTTAATTTATTGATGCATGGCATTTCTTTCCTCCCTTTTTGCCGCAGTAGTAATCTGAAGATCCTGAACAGTACTTTAACTGGGCATTTAACCCCCTTTTTGGGGTGCCAATCTACTTCCATTATCAAATTGTGCAGACTTTTAATATGCACACTTTGAGGCAACAGGTTTATGAGTTTGTGATTGGCTGGCTGATACCTGTCACATGATACAAGGGGCCAGCAAATTGAAGTACATTTTTAAATTTGTCAGAAAAAAAAAAAAAATCTACTACTTATTTAAAATTCAGATTAAGTGCTATTTTATTGTCTTATTATTATGCATTTGTTGATTATGCAAAATTGGTCCTTTAAAATTAAATCCATTTCCAAACCCTCCGTGGGACGCATTATGCAAGTCCGATAATCGTAGGGCCTGTGGGAGCTCACATCACACATGCACATTCAGCCGCTAGTGCCATCATGCATGCTGATGTAATCAAACGTCCACGTGACACTGGGATCCACCTGCGCATGAAAACTAGGATTCTGACATTGTGGCCAGATAATGACTAATAGTGCTAGAGCTCATGTGTACCTACCCAATGCTCATGATTTCAGGAACATGGTTATAAAAATGAATAATGCTCTGACTAAAGCTACAAACTTATATGGAGGGGGAACTGCCATGATGTAATGTTGAGAAATAATGTTATTTTTTATTAGAAAGAGGCTTTGATCTGCCTAAAAAGTGTGTTTTACATGCAATAAGATTCTTTCAGGTGCAACAGATTTGTTGTATGTATTTTTGCTTTTTATAGAGATGTTGAATCAATATTAATTTTGCTTTAATTCTGGTCCTTTTTCTCTTTAACAACATCCATGTTCCTTTGCATTGATTTTCTGGTTTGAATAAGAATTTATTATTTTTTGTCTTCATTTAGCTATTTTGATATTGTCAACAGTAAATGCAAATAGTTTTTATCCGTGTGTAGTCGCCATACGTCGTATCTGGCCAACGGTCAGTTATTAGATAGGAAGATAAGATGACGTTACTTTGTTTTGCTGTCAGCATCTCTGCTAAATAGTTTTTTGATGTACTGGATAAACAGTAAGCGCGCAATACCAGGTGTACGGAATTGCACAGATAATTTCAGAGACACAGCTATTAATAGAAGAGGCTTTTACCGTTCTTTATATCACATGGTTACAGTAGAGTGATGCTCTGGACACCTGGGTAGTTCTTAGTAATGTAAATTATTGTTCATCAAGATGTAAATTATCTAAGCCTCAACTCATAAACACCAAATTGATTTGCAGATCTGCTTTAAAAAAATTATTTATTGTTGGGTATAAAAGATGAAAGCAGCTTAGTCCTGGGAAATTAATTTACTGAGACAGTTTATCAAATTTCGTGCTTGGGGTCCCAGTTGTCTCACATTTTAAAGTTCTTTGTAGTAGCTTTACTTAAAGCAACATGAAACCCAAATGTTTCTTTCATGATTCAGATAGAGCATGCAATTTTAAACCACTTTCTAATTTACTTCTGTTATCAATTCGTCTTTGTTCTTTTAGTATCTTTTGTTGAAAAGCAGGGGTGTAAGCTCATTAGCATGCACTTGTCTGGAGCTCTTTGTGGCAGCAGTTTTGCAAGAATGTTATCCATTTGCAAGACCACTATTTCCAGCCATGTAGTTCTCCAGATGTCTACCTAGGTATCAATTCAACAATACAATGGGAACAAAGCAAATTTGATAATAGAAGTAAATTGGAAGCCCATCTTCTACTTCCCAGTCCGATATTTTCAATTTGGAGGTTGAGTTTATATCATGATGAAGCATATTGGCTGTGGTCTTGTTGCTACTCTACCTTTTTACCATTCCAACACTCAGGTGGTTGAGCCATCAATTTGCACATCCAACAGGAAAGAGTTTGGCTCCTTCCTGTTCCCTGGGAAAATCCAATGTTTGTGTTTATATCTCATGTTTTAAAACTTTGTTCATAAGAAGTTTGTATAAACGTACAAATGTTTGTCTCAAAAAATAGAATTTCTAAAATATGTTACCCAGCCTTGTAGGGGAAAGTACATTTTAATGAGGTTTCCTAGCTTAAAAAAAAAGGTTAAACATCATTGACCCATGACATTTTATCTTTTATGCTATGATGTTTTCTCTTTTCTCCAACATTGGTGTGTCCGGTCCACGGCGTCATCCTTACTTGTGGGATATCTCTTCCCCAACAGGAAATGGCAAAGAGTCCCAGCAAAGCTGGCCATATAGTCCCTCCTAGGCTCCACCCACCCCAGTCATTCTCTTTGCCGTTGCACAGGCAACATCTCCACGGAGATGGTTAAGAGTTTTTTGGTGTTTAAATGTAGTTTTTATTCTTCTATCAAGTGTTTGTTATTTTAAAATAGTGCTGGTATGTACTATTTACTCTGAAACAGAAAAGGATGAAGATTTCTGTTTGTGAGAGGAAGATGATTTTAGCAGACAGTAACTAAAATCGATTGCTGTTTCCACATAGGACTGTTGAGATGAAGTAACTTCAGTTGGGGGAAGCAGTTAGCAGACTTTTCTGCTTAAGGTATGACTAGCCATATTTCTAACAAGACGATGTAATGCTGGAAGGCTGTCATTTCCCCTCATGGGGACCGGTAAGCCATTTTCTTAGTCAAACAAACAGAATAAAGGGCTTATTATGGGCTAAAAAACTGGTAGACATTTTTATGGGCTAAATCGATTGCTTTATTTGGGCATTTTATTCATATTTATGCTGACAATTTGCATTTATAAACTTGGGGAACGTTTATTAAACGGCAGGCACTGTGTTAGACACCTTTTCCAGTCAGGGGGCCTTCCTAGTTGTAGACTGAGCCTCATTTTCGCGCCATTACTGCGCAGTTGTTTTTTGAGAGCAGGGCATGCAAATGCATGTGTGAGGATCTAAAAAATTGCTGGAAAAGCTTCTAGAAGGCGTCAATTGGTATCGTATTCCCCTCTGGGCTTGGTTGGGTCTCAGCAAAGACTATAGCTGGGACTGTATAGGGGTTAAATTTATAAAGGGCTCCGGTTCCCTTATTTTAAGGGTTAAAGCTCTGAAATTTGGTGTGCAATACTATTAATGCTTTAAGACACTTTGGTAATTTTTGAACAATTCCTTCATACTTTTTCACATATTCAGTAATAAAGTGTTTTCTGTTTAAAATTTAAAGAGACAGTAACGGTTTTGTTTTAAAACGTTTTATGTGCTTTGTTGACAAGTTTAAGCCTGTTTAACATGTCTGTACCTTCAGATAAGCTATTTTCTATATGTATGAAAGCCAATGTGTCTCCCCATTTAAATTTATGTGATAATTGTGCCATAGCGTCCAAACAAAGTAAGGACAGTACTGCCACAGATAATGAAATTGCCCAAGATGATTCCTCAGATGAGGGGAGTAAACATGATACTACATCATCTCCTACTGTGTCTACACCAGTTTTGCCCACGCAGGAGGCCCCTAGTACATCTAGTGCGCCAATGCTTATTACCATGCAACAATTAACGGCTGTAATGGATAACTCCATAGCAAATATTCTATCCAAAATGCCTACTTATCAGAGAAAGCGCGATTGCTCTGTTTTAAACACTGAAGAGCAGGAGGGCGCTGATGATAATTGTTCTGTCATACCCTCACACCAATCTGAAGGGGCCATGAGGGAGGTTTTGTCAGATGGAGAAATTTCAGATTCAGGAAAAATTTCTCAACAAGCTGAACCTGATGTTGTGACATTTAAATTTAAATTAGAACATCTCCGCGCACTGCTTAAGGAGGTGTTATCTACTCTGGATGATTGTGACAACTTGGTCATTCCAGAGAAATTATGCAAGATGGACAAGTTCCTAGAGGTTCCGGTGCACCCCAACGCTTTTCCTATACCCAAGCGGGTGGCGGACATAGTAAATAAGGAGTGGGAAAAGCCCGGCATACCTTTTGTTCCCCCCACTATATTTAAGAAATTATTTCCTATGGTCGACCCCAGAAAGGACTTATGGCAGACAGTCCCTAAGGTAGAGGGGGCAGTTTCTACTCTAAACAAACGCACTACTATTCCTATCGAAGATAGTTGTGCTTTCAAAGATCCTATGGATAAAAAATTGGAAGGTTTGCTTAAAAAGATTTTTGTACAGCAAGGTTACCTTCTACAACCAATTTCGTGCATTGTTCCTGTCACTACAGCAGCGTGGTTCTGGTTCGAGGAACTAGAAAAGTCGCTCAGTAGAGAGACTCCATATGAGGAGGTTATGGACAGAGTTCACGCACTTAAATTGGCTAACTCTTTTATTTTAGATGCCGCTTTGCAATTAGCTAGATTAGCGGCGAAAAATTCAGGGTTTGCTATCGTGGCGCGCAGAACGCTTTGGCTAAAGTCTTGGTCAGCGGATGTGTCATCCAAGACAAAATTGCTTAACATCCCTTTCAAAGGTAAAACTCTATTTGGACCAGAATTGAAAGAGATTATTTCAGACATCACTGGGGGAAAGGGCCACGCCCTTCCACAAGATAGGTATTTCAAGGCTAAAAATAAGTCTAATTTTTGTTCCTTTCGCAATTTCAGGAACGGACCGGCCTCTAATTCTGCATCCTCTAAGCAAGAGGGTAATGCCTCACAACCCAAACCAGCCTGGAAACCGATGCAAGGCTGGAACAAGGGTAAGCAGGCCAAGAAGCCTGCCGCTGCTAACAAAACATCATGAAGGAGTAGCCCCCCGATCCGGGACCGGATCTAGTGGGGGGCAGACTCTCTCTCTTTGCTCAGGCTTGGGAAAGAGATGTTCAGGATCCCTGGGCGCTAGAAATAGTTTCTCAAGGTTATCTCCTGGAATTCAAGGAACTACCCCCAAGGGGAAGGTTCCACATGTCTCACTTATCCTCAAACCAAATAAAGAGACAGGCATTCTTACATTGTGTAGAAGACCTGTTAAAGATGGGAGTGATTCACCCAGTTCCAATAAAGGAACAAGGAATGGGATTTTATTCCAATCTGTTCGTAGTTCCCAAAAAAGAGGGAACTTTCAGACCAATTTCGGATTTGAAGATCCTAAACAAATTTCTCAGGGTACAATCGTTCAAGATGGAAACCATTCGAACGATTCTACCCACTATCCAGGAAAGTCAATTTATGACTACCGTGGATCTAAAGGATGCGTACCTACATATTCCTATCCACAAAGAACATCATCAGTTCCTAAGGTTCGCTTTTCTGGACAAGCATTACCAGTTTGTGGCCCTCCCATTCGGGTTAGCCACTGCTCCAAGGATTTTCACAAAGGTGCTAGGGTCCCTTCTAGCGGTTCTAAGACCGAGGGGCATTGCAGTAGTACCTTACTTGGACGACATTCTAATCCAAGCGTCGTCCCTGTCAAAAGCAAAGGCTCATACAGACATCGTTCTGGCCTTTCTCAGATCACACGGATGGAAGGTGAACATAGAAAAAAGTTCTCTGTCTCCGTCAACAAGAGTTCCCTTCTTGGGAACAATAATAGATTCCTTAGAAATGAGGATTTTTCTGACAGAGGTCAGAAAATCAAAACTTCTAAGCTCTTGTCAAGTTCTTCATTCTGTTCCTCGTCCTTCCATAGCGCAGTGCATGGAAGTAGTAGGGTTGATGGTTGCAGCAATGGACATAGTTCCTTTTGCACGAATTCATCTAAGACCATTACAACTGTGCATGCTCAAACAGTGGAATGGGGACTATACAGACTTGTCTCCAATGATTCAAGTAGATCAGAAGACCAGAGATTCACTCCGTTGGTGGCTGACCCTGGACCATCTGTCCCAGGGAATGAGCTTCCGCAGACCAGAGTGGGTCATTGTCACGACCGACGCCAGTCTAGTGGGCTGGGGCGCGGTCTGGGAATCCCTGAAAGCTCAGGGTCTATGGTCTTGGGAAGAGTCTCTTCTCCCGATAAACATTCTGGAACTGAGAGCGATATTCAATGCTCTCAGGGCTTGGCCTCAGCTAGCAAAGGCCAGATTCATAAGGTTCCAATCAGACAACATGACGACCGTTGCGTATATCAATCATCAGGGGGGAACAAGGAGTTCCCTGGCGATGAAAGAAGTGACCAAAATTATTCAATGGGCGGAGGATCACTCCTGCCACCTGTCTGCGATCCACATCCCAGGTGTGGAAAACTGGGAGGCGGATATTCTGAGTCGTCAGACATTCCATCCGGGGGAGTGGGAACTCCATCCGGAGATCTTTGCCCAAATAACTCAATTATGGGGCATTCCAGACATGGATCTGATGGCGTCTCGTCAGAACTTCAAGGTTCCTTGCTACGGGTCCAGATCCAGGGATCCCAAGGCGACTCTAGTAGATGCACTAGTAGCACCTTGGACCTTCAACCTAGCTTATGTATTTCCACCGTTTCCTCTCATTCCCAGGCTGGTAGCCAGGATCAATCAGGAGAGGGCCTCGGTGATCTTGATAGCTCCTGCGTGGCCACGCAGGACTTGGTATGCAGACCTGGTGAATATGTCATCGGCTCCACCATGGAAGCTACCTTTGAGACAGGACCTTCTTGTTCAGGGTCCATTCGAACATCCAAATCTGGTCTCCCTCCAGCTGACGGCTTGGAGATTGAACGCTTGATTCTATCGAAGCATGGGTTTTCAGATTCTGTGATAGATACTCTGGTTCAGGCCAGAAAACTGGTAACTAGAAAGATTTACCATAAAATATGGAAAAGATATATCTGTTGGTGTGAATCCAAAGGATTCCCATGGAATAATATAAAAATTCCTCAGATTCTCTCCTTTCTACAAGAAGGTTTGGAGAAAGGATTATCTGCAAGTTCTCTAAAGGGACAGATCTCTGCTTTATCTGTCTTACTACACAAAAGACTGGCAGCTGTGCCAGATGTTCAAGCATTTGTTCAGGCTCTGGTTAGGATCAAGCCTGTTTACAGACCTTTGACTCCTCCCTGGAGTCTAAATCTAGTTCTTTCAGTTCTTCAAGGGGTTCCGTTTGAACCTTTACATTCCATAGATATTAAGTTACTATCTTGGAAAGTTTTGTTTTTGGTTGCAATTTCTTCTGCTAGAAGAGTTTCAGAGTTATCTGCTCTGCAGTGTTCTCCGCCCTATCTGGTGTTCCATGCAGATAAGGTGGTTTTGCGTACTAAGCCTGGTTTTCTTCCTAAGGTTGTTTCTAACAAAAATATTAACCAGGAGATAGTTGTACCTTCTTTATGTCCGAATCCAGTTTCAAAGAAGGAACTTTGTTACATAATTTGGACGTAGTCCGTGCTCTAAAATTCTATTTAGAGGCTACAAAATATTTCAGACAAACATCTTCCTTGTTTGTTGTTTATTCTGGTAAAAGGAGAGGTCAAAAAGCGACTTCTACCTCTCTTTCCTTTTGGCTTAATAGCATCATCCGATTGGCTTATGAGACTGCCGGACGGCAGCCTCCTGAAAGAATCACAGCTCACTCCACTAGGGCTGTGGCTTCCACATGGGCCTTCAAGAACGAGGCTTCTGTTGACCAGATATGTAAGGCAGCGACTTGGTCTTCACTGCACACTTTTGCCAAATTTTACAAATTTGATACTTTTGCTTCTTCGGAGGCTATTTTTGGGAGAAAGGTTTTGCAAGCTGTGGTGCCTTCCGTTTAGGTAACCTGATTTGCTCCCTCCCTTCATCCGTGTCCTAAAGCTTTGATATTGGTTCCCACAAGTAAGGATGACGCCGTGGACCAGACACACCAATGTTGGAGAAAACAGAATTTATGCTTACCTGAAAAATTACTTTCTCCAACGGTGTGTCCGGTCCACGGCCCGCCCTGGTTTTTTAATCAGGTCTGATGAATTATTTTCTCTAACTACAGTCACCACGGTACCATATGGTTTCTCCTATATATATTTCCTCCTGTCCGTCGGTCGAATGACTGGGGTGGGCGAAGCCTAGGAGGGACTATATGGCCAGCTTTGCTGGGACTCTTTGCCATTTCCTGTTGGGGAAGAGATATCCCATAAGTAAGGATGACGCCGTGGACCGGACACACCGTTGGAGAAAGTAATTTATCAGGTAAGCATAAATTCTGTTTTTTGCAACAATTATATATTTTTAAAGTTATTACTTATAATCCATTATACTTTATATTAGTTTTGGTTATTCAGAACAAAGGGTACTTAAAGGGACAGTAAATATTTCTGTTGTGTTGCTAAAGAATAAGCTATCAGCCAAGTCATAACGTTTTTAAAACAAATGAACATCCTTTTTATTGTAATTTATTTTTCAAAAGCTAAGCTCCATCCACCATTTGTGTTATTTGGAGGAGCGAATCTAAGCTTTAGTCCACAGAGAACAAGGCTAATCACTGTCATAAAGTTATACATTGTTTTGCAGTTGTTATCTGGTAATGTCTGTCTACCCAGCATGCCCAATGTCTTGGGGTCACACTTGACTCAGACCTTTTACTCCTCACATTCAGTCATTGGCTAAAGCCTGCCGCTTCTATCTTTAAAAACATCTCTAAAATGAAACATTTCCTTACACAAGACACAACTAAGATTTTAATCCAATCTCTCATCCTTTACCACCTCGACTATTGCAACTCCATCCTCTCTGGTCTACCTAGCTGCTTCCGCCTAGCTCCTTTACAATCCATAATGAATGCCTCTGCCAGGCTCATCTTCCTTACATGTTGCTCTTCATCTGCTGCACCTCTCTTCCAATCCCTTCACTGGCTTTCTCTTGCCTCCAGGATTAAACACAAAATCCTCACTGAAATACAAAGCCCTCAACTGCACTGCTCCCCCCCCCTACATTTCAGACCTTGTCTCCAGATACTCTCCCTCCCGTCCCCTTCGCTCTGCTCATGATCTCCTACTCTCCTCCTCTCTTGTTACTTCCTCACATTCCCGTTTACAGAACTTCTCCAGACTGGCTCCCATCTTGTGGAACTCCCTGCCTCGCTCCACAAGACACTCCCCTAGTTTTAACAGCTTCAATCGCTCCCTAAAGACTCTACTGTTCAGGGATGCATACAACATACACTAACCTTTCCTAACTCCATTGCTTTCCCCTTGAACCCCTTAGAATGTAAGCCTATGAGCCCAGCTATTTGTAGATCGCCTTCATAAAAGCCAACTACATCAGTGCAACTCTCGGCAGGGCCCTCTACCCATTTAACCCCTATAAATCTTATCCTGTATACCGCCTATGTTTATAGCTCTGTGGAATCTGTTGGCGCTCTAATAATAATGTAGCAGAGCAAGCCTTGATAAGTCAGAAGGGTACATTTTTATGTTCTGAGAATTAGAAATTGCTCAATTTTCAGAGCTAAATTACATGGAAAAATGCCAAATAAATAATCAAAATATGTTGCAAACTTTATTTTATTACACATAGCTAAACATTTTATATGGTGTTTACCATCCCGTTTAAGTGGCTGAATCACTGTAGTGACAAACAGCAGTAATGTAACCAGGTGGTTAATGAATAACACATTTGCAGCAGTGTTTTAACCTCTTGAATGCCCAGTACACAATTATAGTAGTGTCTCCTTAACCATTGCTTGACTTAAACACATGGGCAATCAAGGGGTTAAATTACTGATGCAGGCCATGCTTTCAGTTGATGCTGCAGTGAACTGACCCTTAATTTGGAACTTGGTGCAGCAGAATGTTCTGAGTTTGGCGAGAGAAGCATAAGTCTGACTCGATGGACGTGTACACCTCAAGAAGGGAAGAGATGTGGCTGTCAGCCCCAACTTTCTCCTTCTAAGGAGCTGGGCCAGTCCACTTTTCAGTTGGTTGCATTTTCTTGGCACCTGTGCTTTATTGATACATACAAAAGCCCTTTCCTGGCTCCTTTTTAAAAAGGCTGTAACTGGTTTGTAAATTTAAAATAAATTTGCCACCTCCTGACTTACAACCCAACTATGTATTGCAGGAGAAAGTGTTTCAACATTCATGTGTAATGTTTGGAAGCTAATTAATGGTGGTTGAATCCTATCTAGTCATTAGATTAGACTCACAGAACAAGGATTGTCATAATAAACAGATCTTGTGATTCAGAAAACCATGAATTCATTTCTTATGTGTCATCTCCATTATTGACCTGTTTTAGATACACTGAAAACTAACGTAGGTGAGCTGCATTAGAGTTTGTAATCAGATTATCTACATTATCTACACAGATCCTTAGTGTTTATGAGGATATAAATATAGCTGAAAGTACATCTCATATTATTGCAAATGCTCCCACAAAGCAAAGCTCTTTCTGCACTTAACCCATAGCTGTGCAATTTGTGTTTGCAACTTATATCACATCTCATCCTTTTTTTTTTTTATGCTTAAAATTTAAGGAAAAAAAATGAAGTCCAGTCAACAACTATGAAATGTTTATACATTCATACCTCATTTTATTGTGCTTCGCTTTATTGCGCTTCTCAGGTATTGATCTTTTTACAAATTGAAGGTTTGTGGCAACCCTGTGTTGAGCAAATATATCTGCGCCATTTTTCCAACATATATATATATATATATATATATATATATATATATATATATATATATATATATATATATATATATAAAATTATTTTATTACAGTAAATTATATATACACACCTATATATACACACCACCTACAAAAAGAGTATGACTTGCTAAAGGCTCAGATAATGGTTAGCAATTTTTTAGCAATAAAGTATTTTTTAATTAAGATATATATATATATATATATATATATATTGTTTTTTAGACCTAATTCTCTTGCACACTTATTAGACTACATTATAGTGTAAATATAACTTTTATATGCACTGGGAAACAAATAAATTGGTGAGACTCACTTTATTGCTATATTGCGGTGGTCTGGAACCGAACCCGCAATATTTCTGATGTATGCCTGTAGTTCAGTGGTGGCAGCCATATTTGATTTTTTTAATCACTTGGAAGGCTGCTAAGCAGAATTTAGAAATGTTACAAATCTAAACAAATATACTTTCATAATTATATAAATACATGTATAATTATATAAATACATAAATAAGCAAAGATTTGATTTAAATGTTAAACGCTTGGATTTACCATCACTTTAAATACCGTTCTACATTTTGCCAAAGTCTTGTGGCTTTGAAAATCACTGCTCTATCTGAATCATAAACGTGAAAAAGGACAATAAAGTCAAAATGTAAACTTTCATGATTCATATAGAAATAAATTAGAAAGTTGTTTAAAACTTCTGTTATCTAATTTTCTTTGAGGTTTTATGTCTCTTTAAATTTTGACTTTACTGTCTCTTTAAGTAGGGGTTGGCAAGCATGAATGAGCAAACCTGTACCACAATTGCTCCACAGCTTGAGAAATGGAGCTGTAAGGGTTTAACTCCCTTGTAGTGCCATCTGCCCAGAAGGAAACAGCGGGGAGCCAATGGGCAGTGGTAGTAGCTTGCCCCCCCCCCCTATCACCGGGTATGTTCATCTTGGGAGCAGCTATTCTTGTAGTTCCTGAGCAGGACTTTAACCCTTGCAAAAGGCTTAAATATACAGGTAAACGCAGCGAGTAGTGGAAAAAAGATATGTTCTATCAAATTAGAGCATGTAATTTTTCAACTACAATGTCCCTTTAACTAGAAATAACTTTTCTTTTCAATTGTATAATAATAATTATTATTGTACTAAAACATGTTCTAAGTTCAGCACATACAATTCTCTAGTTTAGGAAATTGGGGAGTCGGATAAAGTGTCCTACTGTATTGGCTATAGTGGTAGAAAATGTCAAAACGCTTTTTGCAGTTTCTAAATACAGTAATATTTCTGTAGACTATAAATATCAAAAGCTTCTAAAAAAAAAATAAAAAAAAAGATTTTGAAAACTTGGCTTCAATCCTTTGTTGACGTTGGAGTACTAGAAAATTAAAGGGACATAAAACCCCAAAACATTCTTAAAATGTTTACATAGAGAATACAATTTTAAAAAAAGTTTCCAATTTACTTTTTAGCAAATTTGCTTAGTTCTTAGTGTCATTCTTTGTTGAAGAGATACCTAGGTAGGTAGCGTGCACATGCCTGAACACTACATGACAGGAAATAGTGCTGCCATCTAGTGCTCTTGCTAATGTATAACGCTGCAAAACTGCTGCCATATAGAGCTGCAGACACCTACACATTCCTAAGATTGTTCCTGCTTTTCAACAAAGGATAAAAAGAAAAACAAAGAAAATCTGATAATAAAAATAAATTTGGAAAGTTGTTTAAAAATATATGCTCTATCTGAACCATGAAAGAAAGTGACTTGCTTAAATCATTATTTTATAAACTTTGCAAAAACTACAACCACCTTTTTTTAAAAAGTTGTATTTTTTTATTTACATTACTTTTGAAATTGGTTGTAAGAACAAACAAAATATAGGTATGTTTGTTCTATAAAGACATATGGGATCATGTTGAATTAAAGGGATAGGAAATACAAATGAAGCTTGCATGATAACGAACGTTCGCCTTTGGCGGACAGAATTCCGCCAGCATTGCACAAGAACACTATTTTGCGCTCTTGTGCAACACCGCCCCCTGCCCGAACACAGCCAATCATGCACAGGCAGGAGCTGTCAATCAGATTGAAATTTGTCCTCAACTTGGGGCCAAAACGCGTTGACAGATTTGAGGCTCGAGTTTCCTTTTTGGTAAGCATCTCTCTATTTGGTCACCACCTTTTAGGTTTTCCACAGCGGATTCACACTCTTATCACACCAGCTGACACATTAGGATTTTTATTTATTTTTTAATATATATATATATATTTTTTTTATTTTTTTTTTTGGGGGGGGGGGACTTTTTCACTTTTTATTTTTTAAGCTTTTTATGTTTTTTGGATACATATTAGTTTTCACTGTTTTCAGGATATCCTTAGGAGTCTTCCAGGATTAACTTTAGGATTTCACAGTCACACTACGTTTTAGGATTTGGACTTTTGCACTACTGGACATTGGGACTATTAGTTCATTTATTGTACTTCACATAGAGATTTGTTTTTATCTTACCATCATTTTAGATAATTTTAATCTGTTTGAATTAGTTTTTAGTCGTTTATAATAAATCTAATAATTTGTATTCTATTTTTAATATTGTCTGTTGCCCGATATCATACTTTAGCCTGTTGTACTCCTATTATATCTCCATTTGTATCTGGCTTCTCCATATAAAGCAAGTAGTGGTTGAAGTTTGGCTATTGAAAAATAATTGCAGCAAACAATGCGTTAATTTGATTTGAAAATGTTTAGACTTGGCGGATATATTGTTCTATAGACAGAAATGACTTGTAATTGCAAGGTGTTTACTGTCCCTTTACAGCATTTGCCAGATAATCTCACCACATTATGAACACAATATATAGTGACATAACTCATCTGGCGACATCAGTAATGTCTGTGTTTCCTGTAAGATTAGTAAGTAGGAGGGAGAAGCGGAAATGCTGACTGACAAATGCTGATCACTTAATTGAATTAGAAAAGGCGTGTGCACAATACTATTAAGTGCTCAGATTTCTGAAATATAGAAATATATGCACCTTTTACAGCACCAGGAGAGAACTTCTTTACTAGGGATAGAAGTGCTGCACAATGAAAACGAATAAAACAAAGCGCTATATCCTACATGTATTACAATTATACAAAGTTCCAAAATTCCAGCACCTGGGACGCGCACAGTGTGCAAACTTAGATGGCTCTGCACAACACCCCCAACAATAACAACAAAACAAAAGATAGTCGCACCACCAAAACTGCAAAATGGGTCAGGAGTTTGAGCCAGACTGCACAAATCAACAACGTTTCGGACAGATGTCCTTAGTCATGCATAGTTAGACAGGCACTGACCACATCCTTTAATAACTACACAGACCACACCCCCAAACAAATCAAGCCACCTGTACACAATACAGCTATACAGAATACTCCCATCTAGTGGTCATTATAAAAATCTATGTCTTACAATTATAGATGCCAGGTGTCCAGTTTTTCAAAATGTCCATTAGGGCTGTGCAATATGGAGAGAACAAAATCACGATTATTTGATAAAATATTGCGATTTCATTAAAATATTTTTTAAAACTTACATTATGCATAAAAAATAAATTTAAGGAGGTGGAAGAGAGTGGTAATAGATTAGGGATTAGCACCGGAACTCTATCCTGGTTGGAAGACTGCCTATGTCATTAGCCAACACAGAGAGACACCCCCATGGCTGTAAGTGATCTTGCTAAAGAGCGCAGGAGGAGAGATCGAAAAGCTTATCTTGGGTAAGATAAGGAGAAGCAGAGCACTCTGATAGGGAACTCTTCAGAACTGACAGATCCATACTAGGGGGAATTATTGCATTATCCCAAGGCAGTAATAAGACGAGAGATAAGTATAAGGAGAGCGAGAGAAGCTACGGAGGTGGGAGGAGAACTAGAATTATTTAAAAAAAGAAAAAACCCAGTGCTATTGCAGTGATTATGTTTGATGTTATACTGTATTAAAGGTGCATGAAACCTAATTTTTTTTCTTTCATGATTTAGAAAGAGCATGCAGTTTTAAATGACTTTCTAATTTACTTCTATTATCTAATTTGCTTCATTCTCTTGATATTATTAGCTGAAAAGCATATCTAGATAGGCTCAGTAGCTGCTGATTGGTTGCTTCACATAGATGCTTCCTGTGATTGGCTCTCCCATGTGCATTGCTCTTTCTTCAACAAAGGATATCTATAACATGAAGCAAATTAGATAATAGAAGTAAATTGGAAAGTTGTTTAAAATTGCATTCTCTATCTGAACCATGAAAGAAAAAATTTGGGTTTAGTGTCCCTTTAAGTTGATTTTTTCTGTAATCTTCATTGCTTGTCACTGTATACGGTACTGGAAAAAATAAAGTATTTAAAAAAAAAATACATTTAAAGGGACAGTAAAGTCATAATTAGATGTTCATGATTTATATAGAGCATACTATTTTAAACAACTTTCCAATTGACTTCTATTTAATTTGTTTCTAGGAAAGCTCAAGAGCATCAAAGAACCAAGGTTCTAGCTGCTGATTGGTGGCTGCATATATATATATATATATATATATATATATATCAATTGTCACCCATGCATTGCTGTTCCTTAACCCCTTAATGACCGAGGACGTGCAGGGTACGTCCTCAAAAAAAAGGCAGTTAATGCCTGAGGACGTACCCTGCACGTCCTCGGTGTGGAAAGCAGCTGGAAGCGATCCTGCTCGCTTCCAGCTGCTTTCCGGTTATTGCAGTGATGCCTCGATATGGAGGCATCCTGCAATAACCATACATGGCCATCCGATGCAGAGAGAGCCACTCTGTGGCCCTCTCTGCACCGGACATCGATGGCCGGTATCGTTGGTGGGTGGGAGCCGAATTGGGAGGCGGGTGGGCGGCCATCGGTGTTGCGCGTGACGTCACGGGGGGCGGGATCGGGATCGGGACCGTCGGGGGCGCGCACGGGCGCGCGCGCGTGCACGGGGGGTGGCGGGCGGGCGCGTGCACGGGGCGGGAGCGGGTGGGAACCGCTACACTACAGAAAAGTTAAAAAGTAAAAGTAAAAAAAAATTTTAATAAACTTTATTTTGAAAAACCATCTAAGGGATCTGGAAGGGGTGGGGGTTGGTCTTGGGGGGGGGGGGAAGCTACACTACAGAAAAGGGACATATTTTATTTAAAAAAAAGCTTTTTTTCACTAAACTGGGTACTGGCAGACAGCTGCCAGTACCCAAGATGGCGCACATTAAGTCAGAGGGGGAGGGTTAGAGAGCTGTTTAGTGGGGGATCAGTGAGGTTGGGGGCTAAGGGGGATCCCTACACAGAAGCATATGTAAATATGCTAACAAAAAATGCACAAAAAAGCCCAAATATACCTTTTATTTTAGTACTGGCAGAGTTTCTGCCAGTACTTAAGATGGCGGGGACATTTGTGGGGTAGGGGAGGGAAGAGAGATGTTTGGGAGGGATCAGGGGGTCTGATGTTTCAGGTGGGAGGCTGATCTTTACACTAAAGCTAAAATTAACCCTGCAAGCTCCCTACAAGCTACCTAATTGACCCCTTCACTGCTAGCCATAATACACGTGTGATGCGCAGCGCCATTTAGCAGCATTCTAATTACCAAAAAGCAACTCCAAAGTCATATATGTCTGCTATTTCTGAACAAAGGGGATCCCAGAGAAGCATTTACAACCATTTGTGCCATAATTGTACAAGCTGTTTGTAAATTATTTCAGTGAGAAACCTAAAATTATGAAAAATTTTACGTTTTTTTTAATTTGATCGCATTTGGCGGTGAAATGGTGGCATGAAATATACCAAAATGGGCCTAGATCAATACTTGGGGTTGTCTACTACACTACACTAAAGCTAAAATTACCCCCAAAAAGCTCCTTACATGCTCCCTAATTAACCCCTTCACTGCTGGGCATAATACACGTGTGGTGCGCAGTGGCATTTAGCGGCCTTCTAATTACCAAAAAGCAATGCCAAAGCCATATATGTCTGCTATTTCTGAACAAAGGGGATCCCAGAGAAGAATTTACAACCATTTATGCCATAATTGCACAAGCAGTATGTAAATAATTTCAGTGAGAAACTGAAAGTTTGTGAAAAAATTCGTGAAAAAGTGAACAATTTTTTGTATTTGATCGCATTTGGCGGTGAAATGGTGGCATGAAATATACCAAAATGGGCCTAGATCAATAATTTGGGATGTCTTCTAAAAAAAAATATATACATGTCAATGGATATTCAGGGATTCCTGAAAGATATTAGTGTTCTAATGTAACTAGCGTTAATTTTGAAAAAAAATGGTTTGAAAATAGCAAAGTGCTACTTGTATTTATGGCCCTATAAGTTACAAAAAAAGCAAAGAAGATGTAAACATTGGGTATTTCTAAACTCAGGACAAAATTTAGAAACAATTTAGCATGGGTGTTTTTTGGTGGTTGTAGATATGTAACAGATTTTGGGGTTCAAAGTTAGAAAAAGTGTGTTTTTTTCCATTTTTCCTCATATTTTATAATTTTTTTTTATAGTAAATTATAAGATATGATGAAAATAATGGTATTTTTAGAAAGTCCATTTAATGGCGAGAAAAACGGTATATAATATGTGTGGGTACAGTAAATGAGTAAGAGGAAAATTTCAGCTAAACACAAACACCGCAGAAATGTAAAAATAGCCTTGGTCCCAAACGGACAGAAAATGGAAAAGTGCTCTGGTCACTAAGGGGTTAAACAAATAATACCAAGAGAATGAAACAAGTTTGATAATAGATGTAAACTGGCAAGTTGTTTGAAATTGTATGCTCTGCCCAAATCATGAAAGAAAATTTTTGGGTTTCATGTCCCTTTAACCGTTTAAAAGAGCGACTTGTTCCCTTTGCAATTTGCACTGCAGACTGAATAGGCCAGAGAAAAGATCTCTGCAATCTTCCTTGTCTGTGCACACCTCAGGACTGAAGCAACAAACCATGAGGCAAGGAAGCCATTTTTTGTTTCTTTTGCTTAACAAATTGCCGACTCATGCGATTTAGATATTGCATAGCCTGATATCGCGATGCATAATTTGATTAACTGCACAGTCCTAATGTCAATCAAAATATATGTAGAAACACTGGACATTTAATTAATAGGATTTGATCTAAAGCCTGATGTGGGTATGAGACTGATCAGGACTTTAGTGAAGTGATCTAATTTAGAAATCGAATGTTGAAATTTCGAATTGCATACAATAATTTGAATCGAAACTAAATGTCGCAATTTTGAATTGCATAAATTCGAAAACGAATGTTATAGCTAACGGAAAGCATACATTAAATTTGAATATTCGAGCTAATGTTAACTAAAATGTGAAAAAACAATATTCGAAATTAGAATGTTTGATATACATTAAAAATTTGATTTGAATGGATGAATGTATATAAAAAAAAATAATTGAATGTTGCGCAATATTCGCCCATTCCTAATTGTAATACCTCCTGTGCATTGCTTGGTGCTCAGTACTGGTATTCCATTGCATCTGAAAACACTTTTCTTTCTAAGGTTGTAATAGTTCACGAAAATCCTTACTTGTGGGAATTCACTTCCTGGCCAACAGGAGAAAGCAAAGACACCCCACAAAAAGACCTTTAACTCCCCCCCCCCCCCCCCCGCTTTAATCTCTGTTCTAGTAGTTCTTTGCCATGTCAATGAGGTGTTAAGTATTATTATTCAACACTAAACAATTTTCTCGAAGAGAGGGCTTTTGAGGAGTACTCTCTATCTTGCTACAGTTAAGAGGAGTACTGGCTGAGCAATGTAACTCTTCTCTCTGGAGTTATGGTCACAGCCCTAACAAGGAAATTATTGGGATAGTTTCTTTGCATCCTCCTGCTTGGCCAGGAAGATTTTCTCCCCAAGTATATCCTCTGCTGTTAGTTACTGGATTGGATGGGCTCTGATACATTCTCATGAACATTCTTGGGTAAGGCCAGTGGAGTGGGCATTTTCTTTGGTAAGTACCAGTTCTCCCACATAGCCCACAGGCAAATGGTACATACACATGTTGTGCAATTTGTTAGCCAGTCACACGTTCTCCTGATTATGTTAAATCTAGCAACACATTGAATGTGCTATGCACTTTAACAGGGTATAGATTTATATTTCATTTTCCCAGGGGATTGTGGCTATACTTCAAGCATTGTCATACTCCAGGGACTGCATAGCATATCCTGTATGATAGGGATCTGGGTATCGCAAGGTACAATTTACTTCTCTAACACTGAGAAGCATTTTTATTTGATTAATTTGTAAAGTAGCTTAATGCTTGTACTTTAGATGGTGCCTTATGGCGTCACACTTGGTTTTTCAGTTACCAGCTATAGTTTCTCTGTGGGCACATAGTTTGGGACATAGTTAGTTTGCGCTCTTCATCTTTTCTTATGTCGGTTAGTCTGACATCAAGGGAGCTCCTATCACACGCCGGGTGTTTGTGGAGAGCGCAGAGCAGGAGAGTTTCAGCCCTGCCCCCCAGTACTGGGGTGCATGCGCTCTTCATCCATAGCTTTGTCAGCTGCAGAGCGCACATGTTGTTGATGAGGGTGTCACAGAACAGCATTTGCATTTAGCTACTCTCTTTAGGGTTTGTACATGTCCCTCATTACAGTGCCTCCCAATTTTTAACCCCAGTCATACTTCAGTGATATGGAAGGATCAAGTTATCCGTGGGGGGTTTGTGGTGGGCATGTGATCTTATAGCTCTAGTAACATTCCCTTGGGTGGTGCAGGAATGAAGTCCTACAGTTTCCCCTTATTGTTATCCTGAAACAGACTTAAGACCCAAATATTGGCTGCCATGATGTTTACTACCAAATATTGGCTGCCATGATGTGTGTGTGTGTGTGTATATATATATATATATATATATATATATATATATATATATATATAATCTAGATGCATAAAATCTGTACAGTGATTAGCTATGAGTTTTGTCTAATCATCTTACTGCAACCATTGTGAGCAACTGAGCTTGAACTAATGCACATGCATATATAGTTTATTAATTTGCTTCTCTGTCATTCTTGTGAATACTTAGTTCACTGTAATTAACGTGATTTACTGTTAGTGGATTGATGCTAATGCATATTACATCTCATTCCTTTTTCTTGTAGTCCTGAATATAATCAATACTGTGTTATTGTATGATACTCGTGTTATGGGATAGAAAACTAATATGTGATTGCAAGATGATTACTGCCTTTTTACAATACAGCTGTGTCTACTTAGATCCTGTATTGTAGTTGTAGTTTATACCGCTGTAATTACAGCTCTAGTTGCCGGTGATTCCGCAATATCTGTAACGTTTCTGTATTACCGTTCTGGAGTATATATTGGAGAATATGCATTTATATTATATTGCAGGTTTAGTGTATCTCACAATGTCTGCTGAATTTGTAGTGCAATTCAAGTGTATACTGTATAACCGCTTTAATTATGTATTGCAGTTTTAGGTATACCGCAATATCTGGTTTATATTACATTGCAGGTTTAGTGTTTTTAATAATATATGCTGAAATTTGTAGTGCAGTTCTAGTGTATGTCGTATATCTGCTTTACTTCTGTATTGCAGTTTTAGGTATACCGCAGTATCTATTTTTATATTACATTGCAGTTCGAGTGTATCCCACATTGTCTGATGAAATTGTTGGTTGGCAGTTACTAGAGTGTTCTGCAGTAGATATTACCGGTGTTTAATTTAAGTGTCCGCTTAAAGGGACATTGTACACTACATTTTTATTTACATAAATGTTTTGTAGATGATCCATTTATATAGCCCATCTGGGAGTGTTTTTGTAACCATGTATAGTTTTGCTTTTTTTTTTTATATAACTTGCTGACTGTTTTTGTAATCTGTCTTTTCATATAAAGGGAAGGAGAAGTGTCTGCTCTTCTTGTTTTACCAGCCCCTTTCATTGGGTGTCCCAGCATAACCTCATCAACGGTGCTAAACTAGGAGCTTCTGCGTACGTTTTTAAAAGGATTAGGATATTTAGATCAGTATCTGTGCATATTTGTCTTTATAGTACTGTCTATTACATGCAGTTATATGAAAATGGTGTATACTGTCTGTGTCAAATATGTGCTGCAGCTCTAGTGTATTACACATTGGATATGTATTGCATTGCAGGTCTAGTATATACCACAATATTTTGTGTTTTGCAGTCTTTGTGTAGACCACAATATCTTGTCTTCTATTTCAGGTCTGGTGTTTCCACAGCACCTTCTTCAATCCTGTATTGCAGTCTTGGAGTATACCATTGTATTTGGTTAAATCCTGTATTGCAGTCTTGGAGTATACCATTGTATTTGGTTAAATCCTGTATTGCAGTCTTGGGGTTTTACCGTTGTATCTGATTAAATCCTGTATTGCAGTCTTGGAGTATACCATTGTATCTGATTAAATCCTGTATTGCAGTCTTGGGGTTATACCGTTGTATCTGATTAAATCCTGTATTGCAGTCTTGGAGTATACCATTGTATTTGGTTAAATCCTGTATTGCAGTCTTGGGGTTATACCGTTGTATCTGATTAAATCCTGTATTGCAGTCTTGGAGTATACCATTGTATCTGATTAAATCATGTATTGCAGTCTTGGGGTTATACCGTTGTATCTGATTAAATCCTGTATTGCAGTCTTGGAGTATACCATTGTATTTGGTTAAATCCTGTATTGCAGTCTTGGGGTTTTACCGTTGTATCTGATTAAATCCTGTATTGCAGTCTTGGGTTTATACCGTTGTATCTGGTTATATCCTGTATTGCAGTCTTGGGGTTATACCGTTGTATCTGATTAAATCCTGTATTGCAGTCTTGGGGTTATACCGTTGTATCTGATTAAATCCTGTATTGCAGTCTTGGAGTATACCATTGTATTTGGTTAAATCCTGTATTGCAGTCTTGGGGTTTTACCGTTGTATCTGATTAAATCATGTATTGCAGTTATTAAATCCTGTATTGCAGTCTTGGAGTATACCATTGTATCTGATTAAATCCTGTATTGCAGTCTTGGGGTTATACCGTTGTATCTGATTAAATCCTGTATTGCAGTCTTGGAGTATACCATTGTATTTGGTTAAATCCTGTATTGCAGTCTTGGGGTTTTACCGTTGTATCTGATTAAATCCTGTATTGCAGTCTTGGGGTTATACCGTTGTATCTGATTAAATCCTGTATTGCAGTCTTGGGGTTTTACCATTGTATCTGATTAAATCCTGTATTGCAGTCTTAGGGTATACCGTTGTATCTGATTAAATCCTGTATTGCAGTCTTGGGGTTATACCGTTGTATCTGGTTAAATCCTGTATTGCAGTCTTAGGGTATACCGTTGTATCTGATTAAATCCTGTATTGCAGTCTTGGAGTATACCATTGTATTTAGTTAAATCCTGTATTGCAGTCTTGGGGTATACCGTTGTATCTGATTAAATCCTGTATTGCAGTCTTGGGGTATACCGTTGTATCTGATTAAATCCTGTATTGCAGTCTTAGGGTATACAGTTGTATCTGATTATATCTTGTATTGCAGTCTTGGGGTTTTTCCATTGTATCTGATTAAATCCTGTATTGCAGTCTTAGGGTATACCGTTGTATCTGATTAAATCCTGTATTGCAGTCTTGGGGTTATACCGTTGTATCTGGTTAAATCCTGTATTGCAGTCTTAGGGTATACCGTTGTATCTGATTAAATCCTGTATTGCAGTCTTAGGGTATACCGTTGTATCTGATTAAATCCTGTATTGCAGTCTTGGGGTATACCATTGTATCTGATTAAATCCTGTATTGCAGTCTTGGGGTATACCGTTGTATCTGATTAAATACTGTATTGCAGTCTTGGGGTATACCGTTGTATCTGATTAAATCCTGTATTGCAGTCTTGGAGTATACCGTTGTATCTGATTAAATCCTGTATTGCAGTCTTAGGGTATACCGTTGTATCTGATTAAATCCTGTATTGCAGTCTTGGGGTATACCGTTGTATCTGATTAAATCCTGTATTGCAGTCTTGGAGTATACCGTTGTATCTGATTAAATCCTGTATTGCAGTCTTGGAGTATACCATTGTATTTAGTTAAATCCTGTATTGCAGTCTTGGGGTATACCGTTGTATCTGATTAAATCCTGTATTGCAGTCTTGGGGTATACCGTTGTATCTGATTAAATCCTGTATTGCAGTCTTAGGGTATACAGTTGTATCTGATTATATCTTGTATTGCAGTCTTGGGGTTTTTCCATTGTATCTGATTAAATCCTGTATTGCAGTCTTAGGGTATACCGTTGTATCTGATTAAATCCTGTATTGCAGTCTTGGGGTTATACCGTTGTATCTGGTTAAATCCTGTATTGCAGTCTTAGGGTATACCGTTGTATCTGATTAAATCCTGTATTGCAGTCTTAGGGTATACCGTTGTATCTGATTAAATCCTGTATTGCAGTCTTGGGGTATACCATTGTATCTGATTAAATCCTGTATTGCAGTCTTGGGGTATACCGTTGTATCTGATTAAATACTGTATTGCAGTCTTGGGGTATACCGTTGTATCTGATTAAATCCTGTATTGCAGTCTTGGAGTATACCGTTGTATCTGATTAAATCCTGTATTGCAGTCTTAGGGTATACCGTTGTATCTGATTAAATCCTGTATTGCAGTCTTGGGGTATACCGTTGTATCTGATTAAATCCTGTATTGCAGTCTTGGAGTATACCGTTGTATCTGATTAAATCCTGTATTGCAGTCTTGGAGTATACCGTTGTATCTAATTAAATCTTGTATTGCAGTCTTGGAGTATACCATTGTATTTGGTTAAATCCTGTATTGCAGTCTTAGGGTATACCATTGTATTTGGTTAAATCCTGTATTGCAGTCTTATGGTATACCATTGTATCTGATTAAATCCTGTATTGCAGTCTTGGGGTATACCATTGTATCTGATTAAATCCTGTATTGCAGTCTTGGGGTATACCGTTGTATCTGATTAAATACTGTATTGCAGTCTTGGGGTATACCGTTGTATCTGATTAAATCCTGTATTGCAGTCTTGGAGTATACCGTTGTATCTGATTAAATCCTGTATTGCAGTCTTAGGGTATACCGTTGTATCTGATTAAATCCTGTATTGCAGTCTTGGGGTATACCGTTGTATCTGATTAAATCCTGTATTGCAGTCTTGGAGTATACCGTTGTATCTGATTAAATCCTGTATTGCAGTCTTGGAGTATACCGTTGTATCTGATTAAATCCTGTATTGCAGTCTTGGGTTATACCGTTGTATCTAATTAAATCCTGTATTGCAGTCTTGGGGTATACCGTTGTATCTGATTAAATCTTGTATTGCAGTCTTGGAGTATACCATTGTATTTGGTTAAATCCTGTATTGCAGTCTTAGGGTATACCATTGTATTTGGTTAAATCCTGTATTGCAGTCTTATGGTATACCATTGTATCTGATTAAATCCTGTATTGCAGTCTCGGGGTATACCATTGTATCTGATTAAATCCTGTATTGCAGTCTTGGAGTATACCATTGTATTTGGTTAAATCCTGTATTGCAGTCTTGGGGTATACCGTTGTATCTGGTTAAATCCTGTATTGCAGTCTTGGGGTATACCGTTGTATCTGATTAAATCCTGTATTGCAGTCTTAGGGTATACCATTGTATCTGATTAAATCCTGTATTGCAGTCTTGGAGTATACCATTGTATTAAGTTAAATCCTGTATTGCAGTCTTGGGGTATACCGTTGTATCTGGTTAAATCCTGTATTGCAGTCTTAGGGTATACCGTTGTATCTGATTAAATCCTGTATTGCAGTCTTAGGGTATACCGTTGTATCTGATTAAATCCTGTATTGCAGTCTTGGGTTATACCGTTGTATCTGATTAAATCCTGTATTGCAGTCTTGGGGTATACCGTTGTATCTGATTAAATCCTGTATTGCAGTGTTGGGGTATACCGTTGTATCTGATTAAATCTTGTATTGCAGTCTTGAAATATACCATTGTATTTGGTTAAATCCTGTATTGCAGTCTTAGGGTATACCGTTGTATCTGATTAAATCCTGTATTGCAGTCTTGGGGTATACCGTTGTATCTGATTAAATCCTGTATTGCAGTGTTGGGGTATACCGTTGTATCTGATTAAATCTTGTATTGCAGTCTTGAAATATACCATTGTATTTGGTTAAATCCTGTATTGCAGTCTTAGGGTATACCATTGTATTTGGTTAAATCCTGTATTGCAGTCTTATGGTATACCGTTGTATCTGATTAAATCCTGTATTGCAGTCTTGGGGTATACCGTTGTATCTGATTAAATCCTGTATTGCAGTGTTGGGGTATACCGTTGTATCTGATTAAATCTTGTATTGCAGTCTTGAAATATACCATTGTATTTGGTTAAATCCTGTATTGCAGTCTTAGGGTATACCATTGTATTTGGTTAAATCCTGTATTGCAGTCTTATGGTATACCGTTGTATCTGATTAAATCCTGTATTGCAGTCTTGGGGTATACCGTTGTATCTGATTAAATCCTGTATTGCAGTCTTGGAGTATACCATTGTATTTAGTTAAATCCTGTATTGCAGTCTTGGGGTATACCGTTGTATCTGGTTAAATCCTGTATTGCAGTCTTAGGGTATACCGTTGTATCTGATTAAATCCTGTATTGCAGTCTTAAGGTACACCATTGTATTTGGTTAAATCCTGTATTGCAGTCTTGGGGTATACCGTTGTATCTGATTAAATCCTGTATTGCAGTCTTGGGGTATACCATTGTATCTGATTAAATCCTGTATTTCAGTCTTAGGGTATACCATTGTATTTGGTTAAATCCTTTATTGCAGTCTTAGGGTATACCATTGTATCTGATTAAATCCTGTATTGCTGTTTCTGTATATGCCACAGTAGCTGCTTCCCTCTGGTATTGCAGTTCGGGGTATGACGCAGTAACTACTTAAAGCTGGCGTCACATTTTTATGGTATACTGCAGTAACTGCTGTAAGCCTGTATTGAGGGTTAGGTAGACCGCAGTTCTGAGTCATTTTGGTATTGCGGGTCTAGTGTATGTTGCAGTATCTGCGTCAATACTGTATTTCAGTCTCTAGAGTTTTTCCTTGGTATACGTTTATATACTGTATTGCAGTTCTAATGTATACCATTATGACTGCTTCTCGTATTACAATTCTATTTTATACCGCTATAACTGTTTACCATGTGTTACAGTTATCAGATATTCCACAGTGTCTTTTATTTTCTTGCAGTGCGGGTTTAAGGTGTACTGCATGCACTTCCCTTTCATTTTCGGTACTTCCTTTTTCAGTGAATATAAATCTGTTACAGCACTTAGACGTGGTTGTTTTTCCTTCAAACTCTGAGTTTTCTACCTTTTGGTTCAGAGGGTAGTTTGTCCTTAGCCGGTTTCTTTTTTCAATTTGATATCTGAGGTTGGACCTTCATTTACGTTCCAGGGTCCAATTTTCAAGATCAGCATCTTCCCAGTGCTCTGGGTATTCTGGTATTCATATGGAAGTGTGAGTTCAGTTTCCAATTCTTGCTCCACTTCAGAGGTATTTTAAGGGTTGGTGTAGAACTCTGATTTCTGGATGGTAGTTATTCTCAGATATACGTTTGCTACCTCCTTCATTTTCTGATTTTACAGTGTTAGTGGTGTTATTGTCCACAACTTGTTTTTTGTGCGTCATAGTTATTGCTTGACTGGCATAACTTAATTAGTGCCGGTTTCATACCTAGTGTTTGCACATATAAGTCAATGTTCTGCACTGTAAATAATGCCAGATGGGTGGCATTATAAAGTAGCTGGGTGGGGGCAGTGTAATACTTTCTAATATTATATAATTTACTGCTATCCACAATATATAAATATATGATAGAATTGTAATATTAGCTAATTTTTACTTAATTTTGTCTGTTTAGCCGTGTGGTGCACCCACTAATAGGACCCTGGGGAGAACTCTGTAAGTTATGTTTTTATTACCCATGGATCTTGCTTATTAGCTTTCCTGCAGATGTTACTGCTTTTATTATTCACTGCTTTCTTTTAATCATATGTTCTGCATATTCTCTCAATAACTTTATAAACTTCTACAGACCTGGAGGTTCTGCAGTGACTTACCGTGGAATGTAGTAGCCCAACAGCTTGCACACCTTGGCTCATTTCCAGGGGTGACAGTCATAATGTACATTTCCTTTCATATAATTTGGCTCTTATTGTTAAAGCTGCATTGTGCTTCACTAAACTCTGTGATAGAGAATCTGGGACTGGCTCTGCGTGGTTCAGACCCAATAGAGGGTAGTTCTTAACATTTCATTATTCCCATACAAGATTTTACTTACATATGGGTATCTGTATCTTTCTGCCCAGCCTGGTAATGGCTGTATCAGTACAGTTTTGCAGTCCAAGCTCTTCTCTACCGTAGTAGGTTTTCTGTACATGTATTCTAGTTAAGGTGGAATTACTGATTTTATCTTATTAGTAATGCTTATCTCAACTGTTTCAGAGGTCATTGGAGCGCCGTTGGGGTTCACCAGAATATGATTCAGCCGGAAGGGTTGGGTAACCCAGGTTCCATTTTGCATCGGAACCTGTCTGAAGATTTGTCTTCACGCTCTGTCAGGGATTTATACTCTGAAGATTATTCTCAGATTCGTATTTGAGTCCTGAGGAATATAGTTTTCAGTTCTAGATATAACATTTCGTACTTTACTTAAGTTGTCTTCTTTGAGGTTCCAGGTTCATAAGCCATTTGCAATTGGTTTTCGTCTGAGAGGATAGAAGTGCATTCTTTGTTTATGGCTGGCAATCTCCGTTATAAGCTCAGTAGAGCTATGTAGCCTCTTGAAGTTTGGTATGGGGATACTCAGTTTGTCATAATATCTGCCCTTTGTACTTATGGAAAAAATAGCTGTTCTATTTTAGTCTAGTTCTTTCTCTTCATCCTTGGGATTTGCCGACTGAGGTTTTTCGTAGAACAAGTTGTGCCTGCATCTTGGTTGTCATATTTGTGTTAAATTTGATCAAATTGTCGGGTTTTGTCTCGGTGGAGACAACTTTGGGAAGGCAGGTCCTTCAGGAGGTGGTTCCTGGTAAATAGGTGCCTGCCTTTCCTTCTTTCCCACCCGTTTTCCTTTGTGGACTTCACAGCTTGGGTTTTAAAACCCACAAGTAAGAATTTTCGTGGTCTATCACCATGTTAGAAAGAAAACATAATTTATTCCTACCTGGTAAATTCCTTTCTTTCTTGGTAGTGATAGTCCATGAACCCGCCCATTTTTTACTAGTTGGCAGCAGTTCTCGTTTGCACCTCTTTATCCTACTATCTTTCTTCTTTCTCCTTTTCCTTGGCAACATGTATTTCTCTGAGAGAGAGGGATGTAGGAGGGATACTTAGGGGTAGATATATTAAGTGTCATGCGGACATCATCCGCTGTAGCAGATCATGTCCGCTCGATATCGCTAAATGCTGACAACTTCGGCATTTAACATTGCACAAGCATTTCTGCTGAAATGCTTGTGCAATGCCGTCCCTTGCACATTCCCAGCCATTCGGCCACTAGCAGGTGGTGTCAATCAACCCGATCATATCCGATCTGGATGACTGCTGTCCGCCACCTTAGAGGATCAGTTAAAGAGCAGCGCTCTTATGGCCGCTGCTTCTTAACTTTTGTTTCCGGTGAGCCTTAAGACTCGTGCGGAAACGGCTGCATTCGCAGCTTGTTAAATATACCCCTTAAAGTTTTTTTTTTTTTTGTGGGGTTTCTTTGCCTCCTCGTGGACTATCACTACCAAGAAAGAAAGGAATTTATCAGGTAAGAATAAATTATGTTTTCCAGCAGCTATTGAAAACATATTTTGTGAGTTTTAAGGGGCATGTGCTGACTTTTTTTATGGCTTATTTTCAGTCGTAAAATTCTTGTACATGCTCAGTCCACAATGTTAAAGGACCATTAAATACAGTAGAACTGCATAATGAACAAGTGCACAATATAATAAAAAAAATGCATAAGATTTTTTTTTTCTGACACATTTCAAAATATACTGTATCATGTGACAGCCATTAGCCAATCAGAGACTCATATACATATACACTGTGAACGCTTTCACATGCTTAGTAGTAGCTGGTGTCTTAGAAAGTTTGTCTATAACAAGACCGTGTACAATCTGATAATTTTGATAATGGAGGTAAACTTGAAAGTTTCTTAAAACTTCATGCTCTATCTGAATCATGAAAGTTTAATTTGGACTTTAGTATCGCTTTAATAAACATCATTTTGTTGTTGTTCAACGGTTAAAAGGTAGATAAAATCATAAAATCCATGAAAATACAAAACACCACACACACACCATTAAAGCATCAAGTAATTTATTTGCTAGTGCAGACCCAGTGCACAGATATTATTTTTCACCAGCTGCAGAACCGAGGTTTCCTGAAAAAAAACTGGGTGTTAAATTCACCTATCAGCAACATGGCCTCATTTTCCTCTCCGTATTTCCTGATCAGCGCTGACAGCGAGTTTAGCAGCTCTGCAGACAAGTAGTACACAGATTGGCATTTATAACCAATTTCTAATTAAACTGTAGCGTATTGCATGAGGAGATCCCAAAGATTCTAGGATCATATTAATCTTTTTTATTTGTAAATAAATTAATTAAAGGGATATGAAACACATTTTAATGCAAAATGTGTAGTTGAAAAAACAAAGCTCTCTCTCTCTGTCTCTCCCATATATATATATATATTTTTAGTGAACTGTATCAGTCATAACAAGTGTTGACTTTCTGTGTTCCTTGCTAGGGAGTAACATAACATTGATATGTTAAGTCTGAACTATTCTAAAACAGAGTAACGTTGTTTTGCTATCATTGTTTTTCAGTAGGTTAACTCCTCCTACCACTTGCTTCATTTGGAGGAGCCTATCTGATTGCAGTATTCAGACAACAAGGCTAGCTAATAGTATAAAGTGCATTTTTTGTTAAAGCCAACTAGAGAAATATATGTTGCAGGGTTAGCCTTGACAAGCCAGCAGTGTGTGATCACATCTAAATTAAAAGGGGGCAAAATAAATAAATAAGGAAAGTATATTTAAAGGTTGTTTCACTATGCATAACGGAACCATTTATATTAAAATCTCAAGATGTGTACTGTCCCTTTAAGCAGGTACATTGCAAAACTATTATATTCTTCATGCACAAGCCAAGTAGCCTCAGCAATAATATGAATTTTATCTCCCTTAAAAGTTTTTTCTACAGCTGTTTGTTCATGATTCTGGTATATACTGTACGTCTCCCACACACTTGGTGAAGAATTGTATACTAGCAGTTTATGTATTCACTTCTCTTCCAGGGTGAGGTTATGAATTTCTGCTCATGTACAATAAGTGTTCTTGTGGGATACAGTATTTACTTAGTTTTATCTTGAAAAATGAGCATGTAAGCAAAAAAAATATATTTGAATGAGCTGGTTGTTTTCAAATCTCCTGAGAATATTTGCTACCCAAAAGAAAAAAAAGTTCTCTGTTTAAGGTCACTTGGTATATTCATAAGAATGGAGACCTAAAATCCAAGGGTTAATTGCATAGACTGTACAAAAATTCCCAGTATTCTTTTTCTTGAGCTTGTTAATATGCTATTTGATCTGGCTGCTATATAGGTCATGTCAAGTCCGTCAAAGGCAATAACAGAGCATTTCTTCAGTGGATTAAAAATGTATGGGAGTGAGATTGACTTGAAAATAACAGAAAACATATTCTGTTTTCTACATAGAGAAGAGTTGTTTTGGGATAAAGGAAGCCTTCATTAGAAATACTCTCACCATTTGACATGAAGTAAGACAGATGAATTTTGTGTTTTAATACTTTTTCTCCAGCAAAACTATGGAAATGTCATTCTTTTGCCTGTATCTGGTTGCTAATTGTCAATCACAAGTGTATGAGGCAGAAAATAAATGGTTTGCAGGTTCTGATAATTATTTTTTATTTAACATCAATAGATATAGTTTTTACATAGTTATAAATACAGGCCGGTAGATGGGGAAGAATAATCAGATACTTCAAGTAGTATTAAAGGCTAATCACTCTTATTTATTAGCTGACTGTTCCATCCTAAAAGGCCATTAAAGGGACAGCAAATCCTACATTTTTCTCCCTTTAATTTGTTCCCAATTACCCATTTTATATGCTGGAGTGTATTAAATAGTTCATAAATAGCTCCTTTTATTTTGTTTTGGCATTTGCAATAGCTGATCTTTGCCTGTGATATCCCTACCTATACTGAAAGTTTCTATACTGAAGTATTGGCTAAATCAAAGCTGTGTAAGCATAGCCAGAAAAAATAAATTGTACGTCATGAATGCTTCTTGATTTTAGCATGTCAGGGGTTAAATTTGCCTTTTCTTTTTATTCTGTTATTTACAACCCTATATCAGAAATGTCTAAAATAATCAGACTTATGGGACCACTAGCTTTATTATCTGTACCTTGCTCAACAGGATACACGGGGGTAATTAAGCCTTTGCACTACAATGTTTTTTATGATCCATAGACAGTGACAAAAAACAACAAGACACAGGCCAGGTAAATCAGAGGTGACACTAAATATGTATGTTTGTACTAAATATACATAACAAAAGTTGTGTTTCTATATCCCAGCCAAGGATTCAGAGCTTTATGACATGTCATAAAAGAGAGGGGTGGGTACTTCCCAGGCCCACTTTGGAAGGAGGTTTGGTCAAGAAATCTGATATCAGAGTTAAGTATATATAACTTTGATTTCAACAATATCATTTTTTATTGTATTTTACATGAGAGGCTGTTTGCTTCAGAGTATTTTGACTATTCTCCAATCCATCTCCCTAGAAGCAGAAGACTATATTATTTTAGGGTAAAGTTATAGGTTCTGATATTGTCTCCCTTTTATTTTAAAAACTGAAAATTGTTTAACTTTTTTTATATAAATGCACTGTGACGCTCTCTTGCTCATAATAAATGTTAATTTATTAAGTGTTGCCTTTGTCTAATATTTGAACCATGTTACTGAAAGAGACTAGTGATAATAGTACTGTGTTTTTCTTTATCTTAATTTTTGCTAAATTGTATTTTGGGATTTTAGTCTGTGTTTTCCTTAAGATTTTCCATATAAAATCTTAGATGTTGGAAGCTTAGTATGGGTAGAATTAACCCCTTGACTGCTAACAACGGTTCTGAGCCATCGCAGAGTTTCCCACTCTTGTGCTAACAACAGAGCTGTCACTAGCACTCTCCCACCTTGAGGGAGATCTGGGGGCTCCTACCCCGGCGATCGGGCCTGCATAGTGACAGGCATCACCGGGGCTTCACGTTATGCGCTGTGACTTCACACGCAATGACGTGATGAGGTCACCGCACAACTTTATTTAAAATGAACAATGTTAAGTATAGGAGCAGAGGGCATGCTGCTTAGAAGCCTGTATCTTAGGCATCTAAGCAGCTACAGATCCCCAAGACCCACCATTGGAAAGGTATCCGCCTAACCTTTCCAACAGAGTAAGTCTTGGGGATCTGAAAAAAAAAGAAAAGTAAAAAAAAATATTGGAAAAAAAAAAAAAAACCCTTAAAACAGCTTAGCACCCAGGTGGGAAAGTGCTTAGCACTCAAAGGGTTAAAGAGGAGTTTTGGGCATTTTTCTAGGTCTAAAACAGACTAGATGGTGTTTATTAACCCTTGCACCCACATAACTAGGTCATATGCTTGCCTGGAGTGGCTAGACTCTGACAAATTGGATAAGGTGGAAAGGTTCTGTTAACCCTTTCTGTACCAAACAAGTGACGGGTTGGTTAACCTCAATGCAGTAGAATTGCATAGTTAACAAGTGAATAATAAAAAGACAATAATTTAACACCTACTATCATGTGACAGACATCAGCCAATTACAGACTAGTGTAGTGTCTCCTGTGATATTGTGCACATGCTCAGTACGATCTTGTTTCCCGAAAAGTGTGCACATAAAGACAGTGCAAAATTTGATATTGAAAAGTAAATTATGTTTTAAAACTGCATGCTCTATCTGAATCATAAAAGTTTGTTTTGACTTGTGTGTCCTTTTAATTTAACTGTATATGTTACTCAATTTTACACAATCTTGTGTAAACATTTTATTATAATTGCCAATGTGTGCCACAAGAAAACAATGGAGTGTCAGATGTGACCTGCATACCAGAATCTGGGAATCGCACCCAAGGTAATCCAAAAAGTCTTGCTTGTTAGTGTGCCGTGAGAACAGGAATTGTGACACAGGTTTTTATGCTACATGAGATCTAACTGATTTTTTCTATCATTCTTTTGAACTTTCAGACTTTTCTGCCTTCCTGAGATTTGTACTTTCAATGGGCCAGATTACTAGTGGCTCACTAAATAACTTTTTCGCTCACTCGAGAACTGCATTAATAGTAAAAAATTATCACGGCCTGGGTAGCGCATGTATTACAAGTTGAAAGACAGAAAAAAAGACAGATGTGCACTTTCAGGACTTTGGATACCGCGACTGAACTAACTTCTTGTCCCCATAGACTTCTATAAGGACACTGTAAAAAAAACAAGCAGTTATTGCTCACACAACAACCCTAACTCCTGACAACATTTCTCCAAAATTCCAAATAATAATAGACATTTTGTAGCATGTATTTGCGGACAATGACAACTGTTCAAAATAACAAAAAAGATGCAGTGTTTTCAGACCTCAAATAATGCAAAAGAAATCAAGTTCATATTCATTTTTAATCACCACAATACTAATGTTTTAACATAGCAAGTGTTCAGAAATCTATATTTGGTGGAATAACTTTCATGCATCTTGGCATGCTCTCCACCAGTCTCTTACTTTGCTGTTGGTTGATTTTATGCAATTCCTGGCGCAAAAATTAAAGCAGTTTGGATTTGTTTGATGGCTGTGATTACCGATCTTCCTCTTAATCACATTCCAGAGGTTTT